>NW_017705899.1:0-1098 GCF_001879085.1 Nicotiana attenuata | reverse complement strand
ACCCATCAATTGACCAAAGTACACTCCAATCATACACACANACTCACACCAAACAGTTGAATGCAAGCTCTACACTCACAGCATTTCCACACCAGCAAGCTGGCCCAGTTTCAACATTACAGCCTCCAGCAGTTGTCAACAACAGTGTTGCTGATCAAATGTGGGAATCCAGACCTGCCTCATCATCAGATGATCATCCAATCTATCTCCTTTTCAAGCTATCAGGAACTAATGCTACAGTTTGCACAATTGGAGGAATTAAATGGAAGACAGTGCTCTCTCTTTTCTGTCAAAGCTCTCAGGCAGAATCAAAACACAAGTCTAGCATCTTGGGCCCCTTTTGTTAGCTATCTTCAACTTGGCTTTCTTTGGCACCAATGTCAAAGCAAAGTTGAAGATGGCTCCCTCAAATACCATATGACTTTTGCCTACTCTTTTAGGGCTTCTCTACATTTTGTTAGGTGTAGAATTTTTTGTATATGGAAATTGAATTTCCAAGCCAACTCTCTGGTAGAATTAGGTTTGCTTGTACTTTTTTGTATAGTTGACCTAGGTTCACTTCATTATGCTTTTGTAAATCCAATTGACTATCAATGTTGGATAGTAAATTGGATCATCGTTATAGGTCTAACTTATCACAGCATACAGGTCTCACCTGAATATCATAGTTGGATAATCAGGTGTCTTTGTACCATACCTCTAGAGGTCAGGTTTATATCCCCCTCCTTTGTTGTACTTTATGTTTATATCTATGAAAATCAACCCTAGGCACACTGCCTAGTGGATTCTCTAAAAAAAAATAAGCAACAATTCGAACATACTCAGATCATGAAAATGACTTCAAACGAAAGAGCTGTACCGCAAGCTCACCAGTACAACCACACACAAATGTTAAGAACCCATCACACCTCATAGAAATATAACACACGAATCTAACTCGCAGGATCATACCTCCGCATAGCTTCGCTCCGATGCGCGACCTCATCCAAACACTGGTCCACATGAAATACCTCAAGTCACTCTGCTCAAAATCGACGACCACCGTAGCAACTTTAGTATTACTTAGTAACCAAAACGACAAACTACACTACACTAAAC
>NW_017705898.1:0-1098 GCF_001879085.1 Nicotiana attenuata | reverse complement strand
TTATTAACTTTATTTTAGTACTTTAAAGTTTTTTAATTAAATTCTTAAAAAATTATAGTTTTATATTAAGTTTTATGTAGGACAAAAGAATCCATAGCTAGAACTTTTTTACAATAAAAAATAGTTTGAAGAATTTTGAAAAAGTTTTTATTTTACAACAAAAACAAAAGACTAAGTACATTATAAATGGTCGCGTAGTAGGACTGACTTCATTCTACTTATTACGTATTATTTTTAATTAAACTAAATTATGTTTATATTAAGTTATAGGGGACAAAGATCCAGGCAGACTTTTTCAATAAAAATGTTAGAGAATTGAAAAATTTTATTTCAATAGAACAAAAGCTATTACATTATAAATGGTCGCGTAAAGGCTGCTCATTTTTGTACACAAGGAGTTAGAAATATCTTTTAGTAATTATAGGCAATCAGATAAAAAGACTTGATTTTTTTTTTTCAAATACTTATATTGCTTATAGAATAATAATATTACTTCCCGTAACAATTGCCTCTGGCCACCCTCGACCACAAACTAGAAACTTGAAAGAAGGTTTTTAAAACTAAAATTGATAAAATGTTACTTAAAATCAACCATGGTGCAAGAAAGATTGAATGGATTAGCTATATTACCTATTGAAAAAGAATTATTAGAAAAAATTTATAATAAAATAATTATTCATAATTTTGCATCTCAAAAAGCTAGAAGATTAGATTTTAAATAAATTATAGTATATAAGAAAGTTGTTTTTTTTCTTGGGGGGGGAAAAGGAGGCCTCTTATGCTAGTTTGGCTTTAGGCCTCCAATAGTATTGAGCCGCCCCTCGTTGTTGGTAAAAGAAGTGATCTCATATTACCATATTAAGTACCTATTACTACACGTAGAACACTTCTCATTTCATGAGTACTATGCTTCTAAAAGGTAACATTATGTTACCCTATTTTTTTGAATTTTTACCTTTAGTAAAGGAAAGATTTGATGCAGCTTTCTGCTTTGTAGCTCCACTTGTTCAAGGCAACTTTCGTTATTTTCGGAAAGTATTATAAAAGACAATTTGAAGTGATGTTATTCCTAAAAATAAAAAATATATAAGAAAGAAA
>NW_017705897.1:0-1098 GCF_001879085.1 Nicotiana attenuata | reverse complement strand
AACTACATTCAAGAGGAGAAGGAAACTTTGAATAGAAGGATCAGTGCCCGTAGCAGTCCTGGTAGTTAGGTTATGATGGTCGTAATGAGCTCTACTAGAAAGAAAATCTCTTCTATTCATAGATGAAGTCCTATCTAAGGGCCTTCGTTGCCCTTGAATTCCGTTCCCTAGTTCAATCCGGAACTCCAGATGTGTAAGTAGCGGCCAAGCGGCTCTGTCCTTTTTCAAAGAGGTTATCCTTCTCTCTCCCCGCTTCTTAGTCTTATAGGATAGCTCACCATTCAAGTAAGTCACTTTACCCGGCGCTTACTGTCTTCTTTCTAGCCTAATTGGTAGCAGTCCCTTTTTAGTACCACCTTTCCTTTTCTTCTCTTTCAGCAGCCTCGTAGGCCAGCTGAAGACCGAATAAAGCAGTTCAAGCCCGCTTGAGATCTATCCAAGACCTGGCCGATGGCTACTTCCAATTCAAGTGCCACTTATCTTAACACAACTCGGGCTAATCGACTCCCAGCCTAGCTAGACCTGGTGAAAGCAATCAAGCCAAAGCAATACTTATTCCTTCAACGGTAAGAGCTGCAGATGAAATAGCAGTGGTTATGCCGACATCTACTCAAAGAAGAATAGTATTAGAGTCAAGACCGGTGCTATCCCCTTCCCCTGCTACGCTTCCTTACTCAACAATCAAAGAAGCATTTTCGATTCCCCGATCCACTCTCGTGCTAACATGCTAACAGCGGTTTAGGTAAGCCAGGGGCTAAGCGGGAATGCCCTATCTAAGAGCCTACTTCCTTCTGATCTTTCTGCTCTTGGGGATTCATCTCTACCTTTTTCATAAAATGTAGTGGCCAAACCAGATAGTCCATTTCCTCTCTTTTCTCGCTCCTCAAGAAAGACGGCTAGAAACTTCCTATTAGGAATGGCTTCCTTTCAGGTTGTGTTGTTACAGACCAGACTGTTCTAACAGGGCAGGGGAGACGGATAACTAATCTAATACAGTACAGCTATGATCGGGCAATAGCGCAGATAAGATCAGACTGAATGTGTGAAGGATATGGTTCTGGTTCTCTTCTGTCCCGTTCCTTCAATCAAAGAAGAATC
>NW_017705896.1:0-1098 GCF_001879085.1 Nicotiana attenuata | reverse complement strand
ATATTTAACATATAATTCAAAAACTATGTTTATCAGGGTATTTACAATTCAAAGCTGCCATAATTTAAAGAATATTTACAAAAGTTATTCCCTTCATTTCCATAATCATCACCAACCATCTCTGGAGGACTTTCATACCCTGATTTGTGTTTCCATTCTGCCTGTGCCCACAGACTAAAACCAAGACACTGACGATAATATTTGATTGTATTGGGCACAATTGACATAACATCTTTACCCTGCATCAACATATCAACAAATCTTATAACAAATGCACCACAACTTGTGTTCCCTATCTGTTTTGGTGATTCTTTCCAGTGAAGAACAAATGGTTTATACTCATGCCCAAATGTAGGATGCAAGTCACCAAATTTACAATACTCCAAAATCATAGGAATAAATTCCTGATATTGAAGAATCTGCTCCTTTATGACTTGATAATCATATCCCTGGTACACAGAATCATATACATCTATAGTCTTCTCATTCAAGTCTAACACTGCCAGGTAATAATGAGTGCAACAATCTAAGGCAACTTCACCATCTACAATATTTGCAGGAACTCGAGTCGGACAGAAAACTTTATCAACAGATGACCATGGATCCCACATCTACGATTCTCACCCAATACATAATGAATAAGACCAAATCCCAACCTTCATTCCAAAATTGAAATTCAGTAAATTTTTCTGGACGTTTATGCCAGTCATTATATGCAAATTCCAAAGTATCATTAAAGTCCAGATCTGTTGTTGTTGAAGCAAATGGATACTCATTGAAGTGATATATATGCTTCTTCCTCAAAAAATACATTACAACATCTATGTGCTGAATATAAAACAAAAAAAAATATGTCAAGTATAATATGAAAGAAAATCAAAAGTTCACAACGTAAAAAATATATACATACCGCATCAGTTAATGTATACTTATCATCTACCATCTCTTTAAAGAACATTCTTGATTTGACTTTCTCATTGTAAAGTTCATATGGCTTTCCTTGCAGTACAGGATCTTTTTTGTAAATATCAGTTACATCCCTAAAAAAACAAGGACAAAACAAATATGAAAAACAAAAAAAAGTGAAATTTTAATAAC
>NW_017705895.1:0-1098 GCF_001879085.1 Nicotiana attenuata | reverse complement strand
AGCT
The DNA here is from genome assembly GCF_001879085.1 of Nicotiana attenuata. Lineage (NCBI taxonomy): Eukaryota > Viridiplantae > Streptophyta > Magnoliopsida > Solanales > Solanaceae > Nicotiana > Nicotiana attenuata. The sequence continues at coordinate 1,094 of NW_017705895.1, read as the reverse complement.
TTGTGGGGTTTAACTCTTCTTGAGAAAGAGAGCCATGACCCCAAAATTGACCCAACAAGGAATTGGGATGGACCCATGAGGAACGGAGTCCCAATTAACGGGTTAAATCTCGAGAGAGAATCACCCTACTTGAACCCTAGTTGCTTGGTCTAATTGGCCTACCCAATTAGTCTCGAGAGAGTCAATTGGGCAAAATCACTCTCTCTACCGAGAGGTGTGAGAGTGGGTACAATTGTGCAACGGTTATAGCATAAGCCCCAAGTATATCATCTTATCCCTAGTATCATCTACTCGTTGGTTAACCACCTAGGTAACGCCACGACCCTAGTCTCTTTCTCTATATTAATTACAACTTAGCAATATCTCCATAGCATAATTTAGCTTCATCTAGTAGTCTTAAAGTAGAAGATATAAAAATCAAAACCAAAAACGTTAGAAGTGATATTAGAAGCACAACCGCAACTCTAGGATAGACCGATATTATAACTCCTTTACTAGCTCCCTATGGAATTTCGACCCCGATCCACTATTCGGGTATTAGTTATTGCTACCCACTCTTCCTACCATTGTGTAGTGTTGAGACGGCCGCGATCAGACCTCCCTGGCATAACCCAAGGACTTTTTTCTTTTATCCCGGCATAACCCGTGGACCTCCCTGGCATAACCCAAGGACTTTTTTCTTTTATCCCGGCATAACCCGTGGACCTCCCTGGCATAACCCAAGGACCCTTTTTCTTTTATCTCGGCATAACCCGTGGACCTCCCTTGCATAACCCAAGGACCTTTTTCTTTTACCCCGGCATTACCCGTGGATCTCCCTGGCATAACCCAGGGACCTTTTTCTTTTACCTCGGCATAACCCGTGGATCTCCTTGGCATAACCCAAGGACCTTTTTCTTTTCTCCCGGCATAACCCGTGGACCTCCCTGGCATAACCCAATGTACCTTTTCTTTTTATCCCGGCATAACCCGTGGACCTCCCTGGCATAACCCAAGGACCTTTTTCTTTTACCCCGGCATAACCCGTGGATCTCCCTGGCATAACCCAAGGACCTTTTTCTTTTCTCCCGGCATAACCCGTGGACCTCCCTGGC
>NW_017705894.1:0-1098 GCF_001879085.1 Nicotiana attenuata | reverse complement strand
ATATTCTTCTTTTAACTGCTTAACCATGCGAGCCCGTTTTTCTGCATGTTTAGCCAACTGTCTCCGGACCCCACTAATTCCTTTTCTGCTTTGTCGAGGTCAAAACTGTAATCATTCACCTTTTGCCTTAGATTTGCTATAAGCTTCGTATCTTTGGCACTTCTGACGGGGTTGTCGGCCTCTAGCTTCATCTTTTGGATTTGGGATCGTAAGACTTCATTCTCTTTGGCCAATCTTTTTCTCTCACCTTCGTCGGCGGCGGCCTGCAAGCTATTTTCAAACCGGAGGTCTTGGACCTGTTTTTCCAATGCTCCTATGCGGGCCCTGTACTCGTTTTCTTTAGCTAACCAAGCCCACTGTTCTTGCGATGATTCAGCAAAGTCCTGGATGTGTGGTCTTTTAGCTGGCCTTTCGTGCTCACATTCCCTTCTATACCAAGCAAGATATCCTGGCGACACTTCACCTTTGGCCCGATCCCGTACGCAAGTATCCCTTTTTAAGTATTGGCATTCGTTCCAAATCTGGCGAACTATTGTTTCAGGGAACTGGCCATCAGGGCCAATCTCAATCACTTGCAAACTAAGATCTTCATCCTTGGGCACTATCTGGCATCTCCCCAGCTGCCTCAACACTCGATACGGGGTGTAAGGCTGAATGCTTCTAAGCCCCATTAGAAGGAAGTGTGGTCGGGCTGCCGGCATATATACGATTTCACCAACGGGTAACCATCCCAGTGTCCACTCTATTCGGCTAGCCGTGAGGGACCTGAAATATGTTGTCCATCCCGTGACTCCTTCCGGCAATTTGGCTCCTTCAGTCCTCGTGTAAAATTCTTCTATGCATGTTTTTTCTGGAGACCCGTAGCTCAAAAACTGCGGGCGATGACACAGATGCTCGATCATCCACATTTGTAATAACAAGTTGCACCCCTCGAAGCAAGTTTCCCCCGGCTTTGCAAGCTGTAAGAGCACGAAAGATGTCGGCCAATATCATAGGTGCAAGTGTACTTTTGGCCTGGGTAATTAACGTGCTGACGACTCCGGCTATTTTTATATCGATGTTCCCATCCTTCCTCGGAAATACTAAAAAGCCCCAAGA
>NW_017705893.1:0-1098 GCF_001879085.1 Nicotiana attenuata | reverse complement strand
TTTGAAGTCTTGAGCAGCATGATGTATTATGACTTGTGTGAGTCGTCGGTTCCGGTATTTCAGGTTATTCGGAGTCGATTCAGAAGAATGAATTTCTTGGTTTAAGCTTTAAGTTGGAAGTGTTGACCGAGTTTGACTTTTTAGTATTTGACCTCTGATTGGAGTTTGAATGGTTACGTTAGGTTTGGATGGTGATTTTGGACTCGGCCGTATGCTCGGATTTGCATTTGGATGTTTCTAGAAGGTTTCGACGCTAATTACAAAGAGAATGAAGCGCCACACCAGGTTGAAGATAAAAGGAGATGAGCAGCAGTGTAAGGTCCGCATATCTTCTGATACGAAAGGGATCCGGTGCCTTTCTCCTGTTGTCTCGAGCCGAAGTTTTGAAAAAGGAAGCCTTGGCGTAACTGGTAAAGTCGCTACCATGTGACCTTGTGGCCACCGGTTTGAACCATGGAAATAGGTGATTAGAGGAAGAGGTAAAGAAGGGAAAGGACTAAAGGTAGATGAACAAGGAATAAGTGTAGTTATCGTCCAGCAAAGTAACCTCCCATTTATAGAAAGCCGACGACGGAACCGGTGCCGCAAATGGCCGACAAAGGCTGAAACGTATTTGACGTTCTGGGGAAGCACACTGACATGACATTCCGCTCACTTCAAACGCCTACGTCACAGTCATGATGTCATCACAAGTGGTTTGGGAGAATCAAGGTTCAAATCGCTTCATATCATTTATTCTAAGAAACGCGGGGACTATCTGTATACAGTCAAAATCAGGAGCGCGATTCGAGGTCTTAAATTGGGCTATGAGTCCGAGTCCGGCAAATACGAGATGGAGGTCGGACCCATCTGAGGGACACATACCTTAAGGAAGCTGATCGAAGGCCTGGCACGACCTACATCGAGGGCAGCATAATCTCGAAGTCAATCAAGAAAGAGCGGGAATTTCTCAAGGGCACGTGGATCAGGGCATAAATTAAAGGATGAGATTTTTACGAAATGGTGCAGGTCCGTACTAGGTTGTTATACACCTGTACCAATAAAATTCTTTACTACAGTTGGGAATGTACTATATTGGGGTTTTCTCTCCTATATAAA
>NW_017705892.1:0-1098 GCF_001879085.1 Nicotiana attenuata | reverse complement strand
TACTTTAAACATCGAAACTCCTCTCATGCTCATCCGAGTTCGTGACATCCTTGTCAACTCCGGACTGTTACCTTGATCTTCACTTCAAATTCCATACCACTTGCTGCATTTAACATGCCAATATATGATAGAACTCGTTCCTCATTATAGCTTCGGGAGCACTGTTAGATTGACATTTCACCACATAAAAGCTTTCCACTTAACTCACTTCAGGAGAACCATGACAGCACACAGGCGAATTTTCATAACCGTAGAATATGCAAATCTCTAAGTAGTGGTTTGAGCCACCATAGCCCTTCCGGAATCTGCTTCCACACAACAAGCCATAGCAGTAGAATGCTTCTGAATAACATCAATTACGGCGGCTGACAAGCCTGATATGTACCGTCACAACTCACTTGCATAACTCGATCACGCTGAGGAAACTGATCACTAACACCAATATGCCAAATTCAATTATGGCCAATCAATCTACCTTCTTCCAATTTATCCTTGATTGCCTTAGAGATAATACTAACTCCATCCACACCTCACATACTCCATCTGCACTCATCTCGAGTGACCTTGAATCACGAAACCATGCTGTCTCAAATCCCGCGAACCACCTCATACCTTCCTTGCACGCATATTCGCACCCTCAACTGATATGCCCATTCTGCTAATCCTTCTACGAATCTGAAGTCCTTTCTCATCTTTCTCTCAAGTGCTATACTGCAAGTCAAAACATCATAGAACATTCTGAGCCTCCACTCATATGCTGCTGCAAGGCTTGATTCTTAACTGTACTTATAGGCTCGAAATCATTAGGCACCATACTTTACCTCTTTTGAATCCATTAGGACCGTTACTGAGAGCCACCCGCTCTAACTTGGTCCCGAATATAATCAACTCCATAAATCTTATAACACATGAATACCCTATGTTGACTAGTTCTAGTATGCACCTATTGGGCTATTGTCCCAAGTTGTCTTAATATTATGCTCAGCCATGTTTAGTATAAAATCATATGATCTACTATCTCTCAACCCTCATGAATCTCCCTAAAGCATCTCTGTTCTGTAGCTATGTTCTTATTAACACTCCTGAATCTATGTCTTA
>NW_017705891.1:0-1098 GCF_001879085.1 Nicotiana attenuata | reverse complement strand
ACCTCATTTCCTTCTCTGAAACAACGTTTAATTTTGATGCCAAATTGATGCACTTTGTCTTGTATCTGGAATTTTGGACTTTCCCAAAGTCATGTTGACCACCAGTAGTGAATCTAACTCTAAAGTTAGATTAGAACGGTTGTGATTGCAACACCAAGGGATACCTTTTAGGGTAGCTTGAACCTCTGAGTTATTGTTAGTTAAGAATTGGAGTAGAGAGGCAAACACCATGACCATGTATCAATTTCTTTTACTATAAAGAAATTTTTTTGTACTATAAATTCTCAAAACGGAAAAAGATATCACTTTTCTTATGATAAAATACTATCTATCTTATAATAAATAAAACCTTATTTATAAACTCCCACATGCCATGTATATAATTTAAAAATTATCATAACCATATAAAATCGTATATATCAACTTTTACCGAAAATGATTTACTTCAAAGAAAATACATATCAAGCCAATATATAGTAGTTCTGAAATTCTACAAACTTACAGGTCTTACATCCATATCTTTATGTATAACCTTAATCCCTTCCAACTCATATATATGAATTACTACGACTTATCCTAATATTAAAGTACGGGATGTAACACTAACAATACCACCAGCTCCTGCTTTGGCCTTGTTGACCATGAAGCTACCATCAGTGTTTAACTTCCATGTATCTCTTTCAGGTATTTCCAGATATCCAACGAACTTTTAAGTCTAGGTCTATAGGTTTCAACAACTTGACAGAACCTTCTCCCAAGACCATTCCCAATCCATTAATGGCTAGAGGTTGGCAAGTTAAGACTTCTTTGAGACATTTTCGAAAGTTTCCCTAGAATTTCAGATCTTCACACAAATAGCCAGCTAAATTTGCTATTTATTTTTCTAACCGGTCTATTGATTATACATTAATTAATTTTATATATATATATATATATATATACACACACACATATCTGTCGGCTATATTTAATTTAAGTAGTTGAATTGATGATTATTTATATTCATTCTTATATATCTATGGATAACATTTTATATAAAATACCTTAGACTATTTATGCAAATCAATGGTCCTACCCCATACGACCTTATAAGTTGAT
>NW_017705890.1:0-1098 GCF_001879085.1 Nicotiana attenuata | reverse complement strand
ATGTTTTATTAATGAATTAATGCTTTTTATATTTATTATTATCTTTCTACATTCTTTCCAGCATAATTATTATATATCCTTATGAACCCACGACTGTGACATGTAATGAGACAACAAAACATGAGGACAGCGATATAGAGGATTTAAAGGATTATATAACACCCGAGGAAATTGTCAAAGAAATTGAGGACTTTGAAAATAAGCCAATGTCTAATTTTGAGGAATTTGAGGCCGTTAACATAGGGGATTCCGAAAAGGACAAGGAATACTCGCATTTAGGCCAACCGCACGCTCGGGGCGCACGGGAGGCCAGTATCCGTCCCACGACACCTCCGCGACCATGAGAATGGGCGCGGTGTGCGGGGGCGACGCGATGCGTGACGCCCAGGCAGACGTGCCCTCGGCCTAATGGCTTCGGGCGCAACTTGCGTTCAAAGACTCGATGGTTCACGGGATTCTGCAATTCACACCAAGTATCGCATTTCGCTACGTTCTTCATCGATGCGAGAGCCGAGATATCCGTTGCCGAGAGTCGTTTGTGTTTCAAAAGAAGCACAAGTCCCCCCGCGCGCACCGCGAACGGGGCGCGAGGGGCAGGCTTTCAATTTAGTATTCCTTGGCGCTTTTCGTGCCGGGGTTCGGTTAATCACCCGGCACGCACGCGAGCGCGCGCGCCGGGGATAGGAGAGAGCCGCACGGACGGAGGCCGAAGCACCCCGGCCGCGCCGCTCCCCAGTGTTTAAACAAGTTCGCGGGTCGTTCTGCTTTTGCAGGTTTCGACAATGATCCTTCCGCAGGTTCACCTACGGAAACCTTGTTAGAACAGGATGGCTCTTTGATTCAGAACATTATCGCACCTCGGTTGTGCTTGAGTTTGTTAGCTTATGGCGCTATATGTCCCCTCAGGGATGGTATTATGCACTTAGCGTGCTTGTGGCCGATATTCAGTATTGTGTTGTAATGAGCAATTTAGCTCGATGTGTATCTCCTTATGTGAATTTTATGTGTGGATCGGGGGGAACGCGCCATGGGTATGTTGTTTGGATTCGGGTTGCNACGCTGCAATAGTGTGATGGTGATTATAGTCCCTTATATTCT
>NW_017705889.1:0-1099 GCF_001879085.1 Nicotiana attenuata | reverse complement strand
AACCTCACCCGAACAAAAGCAAAAAGATGTGGATTCAAGACCTGATACCATTCAAGAACCGGGGGAGAACGAGAACATCAAAACAACGATAGAAGAGCTAGAGGCCATGGTGTTATATATCCATTGGCCCGAGAGAAAAGTGTATATAGGAGCTAATCTTAGCCCGGAGGTAAAACGTAAATTGATTGAATTTTTAAAAGCTAATGCAGATTGTTTTGCTTGGTCCCATTCTGACATGACAGGGATACCACCGGAAGTCATGACCCATAAATTGAATGAAAATCCATCATATCCTCCAGTCAAGCAAAAGAAAAGAAAGCAAGGAACTTTCAAAAATAAGGTGATTCAAGAAGAAGTTCAAAAATTGCTAAAACTTGGTTCAATTCGCGAGGTAAAATATCCTAACTGGTTAGCTAATACTGTTGTGGTTCCTAAGAAGAACGGTAAGTGGCGAGACTGTGTAGATTACACAGACCTTAATAAAGCCTGTCCAAAAGATTCTTTTCCTTTACCGCACATAGATCAATTAATCGATGCTACTGCAGGGCATGAGCTATTAAGTATTTTAGATGTATATTCAGGCTATAATCAAATCAAGATTGGATCCAGGAGATGAGGAAAAACCTTCTTTCATAACAGACAGGGGGACTTACTGTTATAAGGTAATGCCTTTACGGTCTTAAGAATGCAGGTGCAACGTATTAAAGGTTGGTCACCCAAATGTTTCAAGAACATTTAGGTAAAACCATGAAAGTATATATAGATGATATGCTAGTTAAAACTCAACATTCAGAAAATCATACATCGCACCTATCTGATACGTTTAAAATTTTACGAAAATATAATATGAATTTGAATCCAGTGTCATGACACGCGGACCGGTCAAATAGTCAGTATAGATGATATACGTTAAAAATATAATATTGAAGATGACGTGTCATGACACGTGGACCGGTCAAATAGTCAGTAGGCAATGGGCAAGCAGAATCAACGAACAAGGTCATTATCAACAACTTGAAGAAAAGGTTACAAGATTCAAAAGGTAATTGGCCTGAGGTATTACCTGGAGTATTATGGGCTTATCGAACAACAACAACAA
>NW_017705888.1:0-1099 GCF_001879085.1 Nicotiana attenuata | reverse complement strand
TCTAACTGCTACCTGTTGATATTGTTTCACCTTGTCGAAGATAATTGTTGTACTGTAGTTTCCTTATCCCTTATTACTTGCTTAAGCTGTTCTTAATTGTGTTTTAGTGATATTCTGGATTGGTCTTGCTGAGTAGTATTATTTGTGTAGAGTTACATTGAGTATAAGATTTCCAATTGCCTTGTTCTGAAGTTTAAGTATTGAGAAGGGTCTTGTGTTAATTTGTGAAACTTCTATTCTTCCTGTGTAATTGATATGAATATGGTGGAATCGGGTTGCACATCGCAACAGGTGGAATAAGGGTGAATTATTGAGGAGGAATAAAGGTGAATCGATATTATACGGTGGGATTGGGTTGCACGCCGCAACAGGTGTAATAATGGTGGAATATGGTGATATAAGGGTGAACCGTGATTGTGTTTATTACTATATGGTGGGATCGGGTTGCACGCTACAACATTTTATCTATATTTTGTTATCTATTATATTAAGAAGAAATGAGGGAGGATTGTGATATGTACGGTGGGATCGGGTTGCGCGGCGCAACAAATTATATGTTATACTCTTTCTTGAACTATGTTAATTGTATAGTAGTATTGAATTGTACTTATGGATTGGCGATAGCTGAACATTGATGAAGTACGTAGGGTCCTATATTTATTTATTGCTAGTTACCGTTTTTATTTTATTCTGCTTTCTTTTCTGCTTTATTATTCACTGTATGCAGCTTATATTGTGACTGCCCCGCCGTAGCCTCGTCGAGGTTAGGCTCGGCACTTACTAGTACATGGGTCGGTTGTACTGATACTGCACTCTGCACTTTCTGTGCAGATTTTGGAGCAGGTAGTGGCTGATCGAGAGGTTGGCTGTAGATTTTTACTACTAGGAGACCCAAGGTAGTCTTGCTGGCGTCCGCAGGCCCTGGCGTTCCCTTTTATGCTCCTACACTCACTGTTTTTACTTTCCTTCATAAATAGTTGTATTTTCTTTCGAACAAATGTCTGTAGCAAATCTTAGTGTGTTCGTGAATTGTGACTCCGGATTGTGGGTAGAAGTAGCATGTACTTGAAGTTGATATCTATATAGCTTCACGTTTATT
>NW_017705887.1:0-1099 GCF_001879085.1 Nicotiana attenuata | reverse complement strand
TTTTGAGTCTATCAGCTGCAACAAGGGCTGCGGGAACGAGTGCTGTGCTTGCCCCGACCGATACCACCATTCATTACCGTGAACCAGCCCCTCTTCAGTATAGGCAGGTCTTTCTTTAGAACAGATTCATTCCAGAACAGAAAACCGAATTTAGAATCAGAATCGCGCTTGGAGCCTATCGCTAGAACGAACAACACACCAGCGACCAGACTTGCTACGCTAGTAGGGCTTGTGGGCAAAGCAAGAGATCTTATTTTATCCTTAAGGATAGGGAAGTCTAACTCACCCTCGGGGGGAGATATCGGAATAAAGTACCCTGCCACTGGATTCCACAGTTTTTGTAAAGGGAGGTAGACTTGTTCAGCCCCTCTATAAGATAAGGATGCTTGTGTCTCTCTTTTAACTCCATAGCAAAATCCATCCATACTTGTCCTTGTTAACTCAGAGATTGGGATTGATTCATGAATTATCAGTGTAGATAGGCATGGATCTGGTATGAACTCAGAAGCCTAATAAGGGAGAGTCTGGGTCCACCAGAGGAGAGTACTTCTAGGCTTTCCAGGAATTGGAATTATTGAAGAAGCTCTTTATACTGGAATTGAATCCTACACATAAGAGCATTCCGAATGCTAAAAAGTTTCGGTTCATTTTATTTACGATTTAAAGATGCTAAAAAAACTTTCTTTCATTAGACCAGTCAATAAAGGAATGGCAGAGTAGTTGATCCCGACCCTTGCCGGTAAAGAAGCTTCTTTAAGACACTGAGTTGCGTCAGGAAGAGTAGAGTAAGAAGAAGAGCTAAAAGCTTGAGTTGAATCAGCTGAGAGTTCAAGCCCCTTTTCTTTATAATAAGCTTCCACTTTTTGTTTCGTCCAATTTTATCATTCAAGCTCTCATCATAAAGCTGCAACAAGAATTCTTCATGCGAGACTTAGGGCTCATTAAAAAATGAACCTTGGCGTTGAAATTCTTTGAACCAAATCAGTTTTGTTCCTATCTCAACGAAAAGAATTTCTGACTTGCTTGCTCGCTTGATCACTGGAATCGAAGCCAACACAAGGATGGGAGGGCAAACGGAATACAATAGAGAACAAAAGCT
>NW_017705886.1:0-1099 GCF_001879085.1 Nicotiana attenuata | reverse complement strand
ATGCTGAAATCACATGGAATGGTTCTTGTTCCGTTCATTCTTTTATTAATTTCAACAAATATGGTAGCCCAAAAATCTGTTGTGTTTGGGTTCATTGATCATGATCAAGTTTCAAAAAGACCTGATCCTCTGCACCAGTTCAAGTTATATAACGGAACTTATAATCTTGGCAACAAGCACTATTGGGCTGTAAGTTTTATTTTTAATGAAATAAAAAAGTTACTAGTACATATTTCTTATATCTAACAAGGGAAGCTGCTGATATGTGTATTTGTTTTTGTTTTTTTCCTGAAATTTATAGTCTGCGGCTTTCACAGGCATTCATGGCTATGCAATTGCTGGGATTTGGTTGTTATTTGGATTGGGATTTGGGAGTTATATGATATATAAGTATTTTCATGGCAACTCAGCAACTCCAATTGTTGACTATCCACCTTCTTCCTACATTTTGATGTTCTTGCTCGTTGTTCTGTTTACCATTCTTGCCATGTAAGCTGCTTATTTCTTAGTTTTTGGATTTCAACTATCAAATATGTTGGAGAACTATTTTTGAACTGATTATTTGCTTTTTTACAATTTTAGAAAGAATAAAATAACTATTAAAATAAGACTAACCGTTAAAACAAATATATTTTTTTAGTATTTTTCAAATATTAAAAATGACTACAAAACCTTAATGAAACTATTTTTTGTTATTTTTTTTTTTGTGAGAAAAAGTAAAAGGGTCAAAACTAATTAAAATAGCGATATTAGGCCTAAACTAAATATTTTACGCTAAAATGGGTGAAATCTCGGGGAGGGTCAAAAATCACATGTCCCTTTGGTTTTCTTAATGTCGTGGTTCTTTCCAAAGGTGGAGTTTGTGTGAACCGGGTGGCTCTTCCTGATGATGGATGGCACGATAACCTTCTTAAGGGTTTGAGTATGTTTTCTTTTTGTTTGTGTAAATGTAGCTAGTGAGTAATAGTGCCTCAAGTAAAGCTTCACTTGGGCCTAACACATTTGCCTTTGACCTTATGGTTAAAAACAAATTGGTGTGTATAGGATGGTGACGAGTTGTGACCTTGAGACTCTTGCGTTGGCTAATATCATCAAGTGA
>NW_017705884.1:0-1099 GCF_001879085.1 Nicotiana attenuata | reverse complement strand
TCCATATAAATAATGACGCCAGATCTTCAAGGCATGAACAATGGCAGCTAACTCAAGGTCTTGGACAAGGTAATCTTTTCATGTATCTTCAACTGTCTGGACGCGTAGGCAATCTCCCTACCGTCCTGCATCAATACTGCTCCAAGGCAAACTCTCGAGGCGTCACAATAGACAGCATAAGACCCCGAACCGGTAGGCAACATCAAGATAGGGGCTGTAGTCAAAGCTGTCTTGAGCTTCTGCAAGCTCGCCTCACACTCCTCTGTCCACTGAAATGGGGCACCCTTCTGGGTCAATCTAGTCATAGGGGCAGCGATCGATGAAAATCCCTCCATGAAACGACGGTAGTAACCCGCCAAGCCAAGGAAACTACGAATCTCTGTAGCTGAGGACGGCCTGGGCACCCTCTGCACGGCCTCTACCTTCCTCGGATCCACCCGAATACCCTCACTAGAAATCACATGGCCTAAGAATGCCACAGAGCTCAGCCAAAACTCACATTTTGAGAACTTTGCATATAACTTTTTCTCCCTCAAGGTCTGTAGCATGGTCCTCAGGTGCTGCTCATGATCTTCCCGACTCCGGGAATACACCAGAATATCATCAATAAAAACAATCACGAACGAGTCAAGATATGGCCTGAACACACTGTGCATCAAATGCATGAAAGCTGCAGGGGCATTGGTCAGCCAAAATGACATGACAAGGAACTCGTAATGGCCATATCGAGTCCTGAAGGTAGTCTTCGAGATATCTGGCTCCCGAATCTTCAACTGATGGTAACCTGAGTGCAAGTCAATCTTAGAAAACACCTGTGCGCCCTGAAGCTGGTCAAACAGATCATCAATGCGAGGCAAAGGATAACGGTTCTTCACTGTATCCTTGTTCAACTGGCGGTAGTCAATACACATGCGCATAGAATCATCCTTTTTTTCACAAACAAATAGGAGCACCCCACGGTGAAACATTGGGTCGAATAAAACCCTTACCAAGTAATTCCTGCAACTGATCCTTCAACTCCTTCAACTCAGGAGGAGCCATACGATACGGAGGAATGGAAATGGGTTGAGTGCCCGGCAACGAATCAATGCCGAAATCA
>NW_017705883.1:0-1099 GCF_001879085.1 Nicotiana attenuata | reverse complement strand
GGCTGGAGCTATAAATGAATTCCTGAGATGAACTAATCCCTTTAGAGCAGTACGTGAGTTTATATAATTGCGAGTGTGCTATTTCCAAGTTTAAACAAGCCTATACACCCTGATGATTGCAAATAGGATCTGAGTTAATCATGGCTGAACTAATATCATATTCCAAATTCAGTTGTCCTGATATACCAAATCAAAAATAGTCAACCAAACTGTGGTCTATCACCACTAGTAAACTATTCGAATAACTATGATAATTCAGCAGTCCCAACTTCTAACAGTCCTAGGCAGTCCAAATTAATACAGATCCATTGATCAATCCTGCAGTCCACACGCTACCAAAACAGTCCAAAGTTTATACATATACAATTCCACATTTAACTACGCTAAACAATTACATCTATTATCCTTTAACTACTAGTGTATAACAATCCAGCAGGCATATTTCAGGATCCAGCAAACTGGCAGTTTTATTCCATTTTTCAAGCTCGGAATTACAGTAGAGATTCAATTATGTACCTGAATTTGAAATAGAACAGGAAGCACGAGAGGTCAGCAGCAGAATAATATTTCAAACAGGAAGCACGAGAGGTCAGCAGCAGAATAACAGAATCAACAGCCCAGGAAGATTTTAAAACCAAATAGCACCAATATAACCCAACAATAAACAGTAACACTAACACACTTGATGAATGATATCAACAGCAGCAGTAACAGCCAAAACAGACTCAATTGAACTTGAATACACCCAGGAGTAGACTTAGTAGACTACTAAACATTTTCAGCAACCAGAAGAAGTGAGAATTAATGCTTAGCACTCACGTTTCACCTAAAACTGCAATGTAACAGTATTGTTTTTGATTTTCTGTAACTTCTATATTTTTTTTTTGATTTTCTACTGGATTTTGCTTGTTTTGGTTTTTCTTCAGAAAACTAAGATCTAGGAGAGAGTTTTCGATCTCAGAAGTCAGATTTTCTTTTGGTTTGAAATTCGAATTAGAGGCTCAGATCTGTAGGAGAGGTTTGGGGGTAATTTTGGGGCTAAAAAACTCCCCCAATGAATGCATTGGGGTTGCCTTTTATAGGCAACAAATAGGGTAGA
>NW_017705882.1:0-1099 GCF_001879085.1 Nicotiana attenuata | reverse complement strand
GGAGAAACTACGTCGTTTTGAAATAATGTTAGACCAATTAATCGTGGCCCTCCGTTCCCCATCATCTAATGGTCCTCATTAGTCCAAGGGGTTTAATAAAAGTGTCCGAAAAATTGTATGAACTCAAGAACACTTATCATCTTCCTCGTACAACTGTAACACCACCACCGTACCCCACCGTACCTCACCGTACCCCGCCGTATCTCCACCCTCTTGCCACCGTCCGCCGCCGGCCGGAAATCGCCGCTGCCGGCGGCGAAGCTCCAAATCACTCAAAAATTACACCCCTCAATCCTCTCATCCTCCTCTTTCCAACCCCCAACCTAGTTTCCCTCAAATCGTAACCAAAATGCTCGAATATTAGATCGAAATTTCCGGCCAGGATACCACCTTTACCAAACCCCACCAAATTTACACCATAAGACCACCACGACCTCCTCTATCAAACCCCCAAGGCCCTGATCCTCAAAAATGGCCGGAACTTCTCGAATATGGATTCAAAGTTTCCGGCCAAAACCCTAATTGCCCCAAACCTCTCCAAATTAATACTACGCGATCCTTTCGTCTTCCTCATGAGGAATTCAGTGTCAGTGGTGGTCGAATGTCACCGGATTGGTTCAAACGTCAGATCGGAGAGTGGAAGAGTCTCGAGCGTCAGTTAAGTTTGGTTCTCCTTTCTTTATTTTGTTCAGTTTGTTTCTTGTTCTCATACTTGTTAAACCTCTACTCCGATACGCATTTAATTTCCGTTAATGTTTGTTTTGATTTTGTGCCTGGTTATTAGTCTGTTGTGATCTTGGTTAGCTATGTGTTAGTGTGATTTTATCAGAATAAAATTTATTAAGTAAGATTTCCTTTCTTCTAGTTTTCTATTAGGGTTCTCAGTTCTTTCTTGTTTCATGTTATTAATATAGAAATTTTGATTAGTTCTAGGTCTGTTTCTGATTTGCTCGTTAATCCGGGCTAGTTTAAGTCTTGGTACTGATTTTGTGAGAGTCAATTGACTGGTAGTCCCATTATTTAGTTTGGATCCGGCCTTGAAATTGATTTTTTGGCTATAACTGTTTTAAAATTGCTTGACTGTGGTTCAAAGTAAGAG
>NW_017705881.1:0-1099 GCF_001879085.1 Nicotiana attenuata | reverse complement strand
AGAGTAGTGTAAGATTTCTTATAGCCTGTGTTGCCCGTGGGTTTCCGGGTCTTGGAGGTTATTTCAGTATTTTGTATTAAAGTGTATGTGCCAGGCGGCAACTGTATACATTACTCATGTTATTTAGCTTCGAATATAGATTTCGCAAATGTTGTTACTTCCGCAATGTGTTAGGCTTACCTAGTCGTGAAGACTAGGTGCCGTCATGACGTGTTCACAATTGGTGAACTAGGGTCGTGACAAATGGTTGTCATCCGATTTTAATTTGTAAATAACATATACTATCTACCATGGACTTGATGTCTCTAATTAGGGTTACTAATTAGTTTGTGAATAAAGTTCATCTAGTCATTTAACTTCTCCAATTGATGGTCTCATTTAGAGCAATTATAGTTGTAATTTGTTGTGAATAAAGCTCTTTTATATGAAGTCTCTTATTTGGTAATTTAGAAATCTTCATAAATTTGATAATTTAAATGCCTTAATTTATCATTATGAGTCATTATGGTATGAAATTGGAAAAACATACTCTTAAAGAAACCAAGGAAAGTTGAAGAATAAACAGAGTGAAAAGATGAAGCGTTAAGAAAAAGTCCAATGTTCTCGGAATTGGATGATATTATAATTGTTGTTGTTGTTGTTGTTGTTATTATGAATTTCGGATATTATAATAGGATAAAAACGAATTCTTTTATATAAAACATTGAATCCGTTTTATATAAGAAAAAAGTCTAATTAAGTGGCAAAGAGTATCTTTTCTTGGAATGTCCTTGTATAAATTCCTGATTCAGCCACTGTCAGTACTGATTTCGTGCATATGCTTATTGTGGAACAGAGAACAAGCAATGGACATTAGTGAAAATAAAAGCAATTCACAGCAAGAAGATGATTATGTACCACCCATTGTCTCATCATATAACGATGAAACAATCCTGCCCCCGATCTTCGACTGCGCGAATAAGTTATGACGAAGCTTAAACGTGATGCAACAATGTATCCAACCCCTTCCAGTTCCTATAATTGTTCTAGTTGGTGACAGATGTTCAGGTAAATCTAGCCTTATTGCATCCCTTATCGGAATCAAAATTCCGCTAAAAGG
>NW_017705880.1:0-1099 GCF_001879085.1 Nicotiana attenuata | reverse complement strand
ACTTGACCTCATGCCGGATCCCTAGTAGGAACGCTTATTTGCATCACGTGCATAAGACTTAGGGGACTCAACACAGGGGTTGGGTCCGTCTAGGACAGGTGTACCCAGAATAATGGACCATCCTGATGCATCCTACTTATGCATTTATCTGTTTTGGACGCGCATGCTGAACCGGCTTTAGAATATCTGGGAAAAAATTGAAAAAAAGAAAAAAAACAAAGAGGGAAAGAGAGAAAATAGCAGTGGAGAGAGTTAATTTCCTATATTAGAAAAATCAATGTCCAAGTAGTGCCGAAATGCTGCCGTATTTTTTTGAGAAAAACAAAAGAAAAAAAGAGTTTTATTTTCAAATCAGTTGTTTAGTTGCCACTGAAAAAGAAAATATAAAAAAGAGTCTTGCTTTCAGAAATAGTGTATTTGCCAACAAAGACAAAACAAAACGAGTCTTGTTTTCAAAATAGTTAGATTTATTTGCCCGAACTACGCTGGTTTGATTCTCACCGGATGTGAGATACGTAGGCAACCCTCATCGGGTCCAACCTCCCCTTTTCAAAAATAGCCAAAAAATGCCAAATTTTTTAATTTCGTCATGAATAAGTCGGGTGCCGCCATTCTTGTTTAAAATAAGCCGAATGTCCCCAAAAAGGGCGCCGGAAGGCTGTTTTTGCAAGAACAGCCACCCTGAGTCAGTTTCAACGGTTAGCAGGCACAGCCTTAAAATCTTCTCCCCGAAGTGCTGAAAGGCCATAACTGCAAAACCGGCCGTTTGTTTTAAAATTGGAAATTTGAACAAAAAATAGTGTCATTTTTTTCTTTTAGGTAAAAATAAGTGATTAAATCACCTTAATAAATGTGCAGGATGAGCACGGTTCAAAATAAGGGGAACTTGCATATAGGCCCGCGGAGAGACCGAACGATGTCCCGCGGGCGCCAGGAGCTTTAATGTATTCATGATTGTCTTTTGAGTCTGTATTTCCTTTCTACCAGAGTTTGTCTTTTGAGTCTGTATTTCCTTTCTACTAGAGTTGATCATTTGTAGTCTGTATTTCCTTTTCTACTGGAGTCTGTATTTCCTTTTCGTTAAAAGTCAGTCAGTTGA
>NW_017705879.1:0-1099 GCF_001879085.1 Nicotiana attenuata | reverse complement strand
CATTAAGAAAAGCAATCCTTCTCAGCCGTCCGCTGCATCTTTTGAAATATATACCACTCTGCAAGAACATAATCCAATGCACCTTGCCGCTCAACCCGTGGCATTTCCGGCCTAGCCCGTAGCACAATAGTCTAGAATAACCCAACACTGAGGCAACCAGCCTACAATCCAATATCATATCCAAAATTTGGCATACCAAGCAAAGAAAGATCCACTCGGACCTCTAATTCCCAATAACCGCTAGACGGTACCGATACACACGATTTACAACAACTGCATAGCCTGAACACGAGAACTCCTAGTCTCCAACTCCATATAGCACACAAATCACTATACCTGACCCCAAATTGACCCCGTACGAATACATATCACACCTCATGTACCCAATCATCCCACGAAAGGTATTCTAAAGTTTCCCTGTGCCATCAAACAACCTCAGATATCAACAGTCGATCCCAAATGCCGCAACACTACCGAAGTATTATCAGTTTACATCACATTGCCCTTTTACTGGAACATATACCCCCGTCGAATCACTATGGTTGGAAATACCATTTTCCTTAATCATTTGAAGATCGATTCTTTAATCACCTGCAGCTGCCCGTGCTGCTTAAGAATTTAATGACTTTCCATTATGACTAGAACCGTAACCTTACACACACTCAAATCCCAATCCTCCACCACATATCGCATATACCATACCACACTAGTATAACATGAGAACTCCATCTCCCTTCCTAACCACAAACATCTACGTACTCCACTAGTCAAGAACTCTCCATCAATCCCATCAAGAAGAGAAATCATTACACATTCCATGCTTCGCATGCCCATAGGCAATTTATACGTCTCTAAACCACGGTAAAACTTATCAAGAACTCTCCACCTAATTCCATTGCACAAGCTAAACTGCCAGGACTGAATCCTTCTACCCGAACCAAGCTAAGCAAGCTGTCAGAACTCAAGAGCCTTGCTGCACAATACCTGTAAAAGCCCATTACCTCGAACACACACGAAGAATTAATCACATCCTTACCATACTGATTCGGTCTACTATCAAGCTATTCCATCTATCTAATTTCCCTTTTTGATTCATCAT
>NW_017705878.1:0-1099 GCF_001879085.1 Nicotiana attenuata | reverse complement strand
TGAAGAAACCGAAAGAAGAATCGGTTGAACAAGCGTTGCAAGCAAAATTTTCTTTCAAAGAGAAAGATGAAAGGCGTGGCTCGCAACAAAGAGGCCGTGGAAATGGAAGAGGTCGTGGTAGAGGCGGAAGAGGAGGTAGTCAACCACCTTCAAGTAGAGAAAATAAAGGCCAAGACTTTAATTCAAGAAGAGGTCGTGGAAGAGGGAAATGATGGAGGCAAAATCAAGGAAGGTATGACAAATCAAATATTGAATGTTATACTTGTCATAAATTTGGTCATTTTTCTTGGGAATGTAAAGATAACTTTGAAGAGAAAAATAATTTCGTGGAGAGCAAAAATGAAGATGAAGATGCCACCTTGCTTCTCGCATGCAAAGGAGAAGAAAGTGCCGAGAAGCACCGATGGTACCTTGATTCCGGTGCAAGTAGCCATATTTGTGGAAAGAAGGATTTATTTGTGGAACTTGAAGAGTTGAATCGTGGCACAATCACTTTTGGAGATTCTTCACGTGTTAAAATCAAAGGAAAAGGTACGATTTTAATTCGCTTGAAGGATGGAAGTCATCAATTAATTTCTAATGTTTTATATGTGCCGGAGACGAAAAGTAACATTTTGAGTTTGGGACAACTTTTGGAGGAAAATTATGACATTCATTTGAAAGATAAAAAGTTGTTTATGAGAGATGAAAAAGGGAGATTATTAGCTAAAGTTCCTATGGCTAATAATAAAATGTTCATTTTAAATCTTCAAAATGATGCTCCAAGATGCTTACTTTCATGTGCCAAAGACTCCTCTTGGCTTTGGCATATGAGATTTGGTCACTTGAATTTTGATAGCTTAAGGTTGATGGATAAAGAAAACATGGTGAATGGATTGCCAAGTATTAATCATCCCAACCAATTTTGCGAAGGATGTATCTTTGGAAAGCAAGCTAGAAAAAGCTTTCCTAAAGAGTCTTTGACAAGAGCAAGATGCCCTTTTGGAGTTAATTCACATGGATGTTTGCGGACCTATCAAGCCATCTTCACTTGGTAAAAGTTAATTATTTTTTTACTTTTCATTTGATGTATTATTCTACAAAAACTTTGGGTTTATTT
>NW_017705877.1:0-1099 GCF_001879085.1 Nicotiana attenuata | reverse complement strand
GCCGTATTTGCAAATCCAAGTCCTTGTTCTCTAAATAAAGAATTTTTGCACAAATAGCCGTTTTTCAAAATAAATATTAAATTCCCCTAAATAAATGTGCAGGATGAATTCAAGTAACATCGAAACCTTCTCAGTCCTGAGCGAGATCCCTTTGAAACTCCATATGTGGTGGCATGACTTGGGAAAAGGAAGCAGGGATACTGTGGTTAAAAGCCTTGGCGGTCTTGTAGATTTATTGAAAATCAGGCCAAAGAAGGATGTTATTGAGGCACTGATACCATTTTGGGACCCGACCCGTAATGTATTCCGGTTTTCAGATTTTGAACTCACACCCACATTGGAAGAAATTGCCGGATACGCAGGTATCAACGGGAACCTCCGTGGTAGATACCCTTTGGCTCCACGGCCGGTAACTCTTCACAGGTTTTTAGATTTGTTGAGCATCAGTCGGGATATTCAAGACCCTCATCTGGCGGAAGGGTGTTGTACACTACATTTCCTATACCACCGGTATGGTAACCCCAAAGGTTTTGAGGAACCCAATACAGGATTAACACATGCTGGCAACAAAGATAAATGGGAAGCCCGACGGGGATTAGCCTTCATGGTGGCCTTTTTGGGAGTGGTAATTTGTCCTAGAAAGGATGGTCACATAGACCTTGGCCTAGTAGGAATGCTAGATGTTGCTATGAAGAAACCTACTAGCACAGTGGTTCCCTTGATTGTAGCGGAAATATACCGAGCTCTGACCAAATGTCGAGAAGGGGAGAAATTCTTTCAAGGTTGCAATTTGCTTTTGCAGTTGTGGATACAGGAGCATCTTTGTCACCGCACAGGATATATGAACTACGGCTTAACCGGGTTGAGTTGCATTGCAGAGTTCGAGACCCGAGTTACAGGTATTGAGTTCCCGGCAGGTACTGAGGCCTGGTCGTCATGTTTAAGATCCCTCACTGCAGATCAAGTGGAATGGGCTTATGGATGGCTTCCTCCTACTGAAGTTGTATATACATCAGCAGAGGTCCCTTATATTCTTTTGATGGGTATTCGAAGCATTCAGCCTTATGCTCCTTACCGCGTTTTGCGACAATTTGGAAGA
>NW_017705876.1:0-1100 GCF_001879085.1 Nicotiana attenuata | reverse complement strand
TGGTGTTCTGTGTTCGTATGTGTAGGAAAGTCTGTGAAAAGCCTCTGTAAAACCCCCTCTTTAGTGCAAAACGGGCAGGCCCTTTTATAGTGCAAAACGATGAGTAAGAAAAACGGTAAGAGAATAGTTTTGAAATCAATCACAAGCTGTTTCCCTTTGGTTAAGGGATTTGATTCAAACAGGCAAAACTAAATAAGGAAAGGATTCGTTTTTAAAAAACTCTTTTACTAAACGCAGTGTAATAGGGACAAATACACAGCAGTTTATTTAAGGAAATAGTCTAGTAGCACACGGTTTGGGCAGAACAGGAAAGACTATCAATTAACAGCCAGTAAAACTCAAGGTTCGAATCTTAGTGTGAATGAATCCAACCAGAAAACGGTGAGAAGGGGTTTAATTTAAACGAAAATCAACAGTACAAAACCGTTTAACAAGGAACTCGGAATCAATCACAAGCAGGCCAAAGGCCTTTTGAAAGAAGAGAATTTGTCATATAAAAAGCATACGAATCAAGATCTTGGAAATACAACATGAATATGATGAATCAGAGTGACAATGGAATAGCATAGATAGATGTTTTAGCCAAAGCAAATTTGTCAAGAACTTTCAACATCATATATAAATTGTATGACGAGATCCTCTGTAACCATCTTTACACAAAGTGGCCTCGCCGCCTCACCCCAATGTGTGCGTGTGGAGGTGCAAGCACAATACCACAACTCTACTTAAGTGGCCCCACCGCCTCACTCCAATGTATGTGAATGGAGGTGTAACCACATCACCAAAAAACATAGACAAAGCGGCTATACCGCTTGACCCCCAATATATAGGCGGGTGGAGGTGCAACAACAATACAAAAAATCCAACACAAAGAGACCATGCTACCTCACCCCAATGTATATGCGGGTGGTAGTGTAACAACAATACCAACATTCTACACAAAGCGGCCATGTCGCCTCACCCCAATAAATGCGGGTGGAGGTGTAATCCCAAGCACAATCTATACACAATTTGGCATAACAACTTTTATATGAAATATGACATTGGAGTCATAACATGTAGATACACAATCCATAACTTAGTACACGTCCTCAATTAAT
>NW_017705875.1:0-1100 GCF_001879085.1 Nicotiana attenuata | reverse complement strand
CTGAAAGGAACTACACTGGCTGCGGGTCGTCTCGAACAATGCAGCTCACCTAGTCCCAGAGTCGTCCGTGCTGCTACGCCCAATAGGCTGCTAGAGGTATATATATACATGTGCAACAAAAATGCACAGAAGTTTAGTATGAGTACGTAATCAACATGTACTCAGTGAGTATCCCGCCTAATCTCGAAGGGGTAGAGACGAGATGGCCAACTCCGACACTCACTAGAGGTCAATTAGCAATGTTCTATAAGTGCGAGGAAAATCATGGATTTGTATAGAAGTTCTGATTGTGAAGCCAGAAAACAGGTAAACACCTTGAACAATAAATCCAGGGCTTCTAAAGTTTGTTCTTTATTATCTTATCAGTTTATATCAAGCCACGTAGGGCCAATTCCACATTTAAAATTTTCAAGTAACAGATAAACACGCGCAAATCATGCTGAGGTCAACGGCCCGCTCCAACAGAAATGTAAATTGTGCACTGCCGAGGGTCGAGCGGCACGAACCATAGATGTATCTATTCTCACCGAGGCGTTCGGCCCGTTCCATAAATAAACACATGTCCTGCTCGCGAATCATCCATGCGACGCAGGCACACATAAAATACATGCTCAATCAGTCAAATAAGAACTTATCGGGGAATATTTATTCAAATAAAACCAATTCTCCTTTAACAATTTAAGAAATGAAGTTTAATCCTTTTAGAAATTTACTTACTAATTCGATGTGAGTTAAACAACTCGAGCTACCAATGGGTTCACAATTAATCCACGTGCAACATGCTTTTGGGTCCTAACTACCCGGACAATAGCATAATAGTAGCTACGCACGGACTCTCGTCACCTCGTGCGTACGTAGCCCCCACAAATAGGAGCACATAATCAATTACTTCACCTATGGGGTAAATTCCCCCTCACAAGATTAGAAAGGAGACTCACCTCGCTCCGAAGACTCATAACCGACATTCAACATTCTTCTGAAGGCTTGAACCGACGCACAATGCACCAAAACTAGCCAATTAACGACAAACTAATGAGAACATGCTCAAATACTTGTTAGAAATTCAAATTATACAGATTCCCAACTCCGCTTAGTGAAAT
>NW_017705874.1:0-1100 GCF_001879085.1 Nicotiana attenuata | reverse complement strand
CAATACGAATATACTCAAATTAAAGCGATACCAGCCAATTGAATTCAGTTTCGTGCACGAGCTAACTTCTCCAATGGTCGTCTGGTGAATTCTTAAAAGGTGAGGATTGATCTGGGGACCCAATTTTGATAACACAAACCGACTAACTATTTTGAATTACTCAAGGACACATTATTAAATCAACACTCGAGCGATTCCTGATTTTAAAATGAACTAATGCAATTAGTGTCGAGACTGAACATGAACAGGGCTTTTGCATTGGTTCGCAATTTGTTTGATAACATGCTAATGCCCATAGGGATCATAGATCTCAGAATCGTTTCCCATTTCAGTTGTCTTTCTGTTTTCAAAGATTGAACTACACAAAAATACGAAATTAAACTAACTAAGGCTAACAAACAATATCCACTTTTCACAGTCCACAGTCTATTACAAATCCAAATGGTTCAAATCAGTAGAAGCAGTCCTAAGTTGTACAGTTCCTAATTCAACATAATTCAAACAAACCAAAACTGAACACATTATTGGACAGAATATCACTACAAGCATTCACATGAACATAAGTCTGAAATTCTACTTCATTTCGCTCCAATCTGAGGTTACATCAATGAATTCAAGCGTGTACCTGGAAAATGAAATAGGAGAAGAAGAACGAGAGATCAGTAGTTGTTAGCAGGTGATCACAGGCAGTCCAGGAAGAGTTCAGGGCTCAGAAACATTTTAAAATCACGCAGGATCAACACGTCAAACCAAAACAAAGTCGAACGAGCTTAAACGAACTTCAAATGAACCCAGCACCATTTAAAACTTTCAGCGACCCCAAAGCTTCACCAAAACCAGTTCAAGTTGACCGAAATACTCGAAATCAAACCAGTGTACTTTCAGAGAAATTTCAGCAAACAAGTATTGGACTAAGAGATCAGCATCACTAACCAAAGTCGAAATTAGCCTAAACATTCCTAATGAAACAGTATTTTTTTTGGATTTTTGAAGGTTTTTCTGTTTTTATATTTGTTTTCTATTGAGATGAACTAAGATCTAAGGTGTTTTCAATTTGAATTCAAACTTGAAAACACCTTAGATCTTAGTTCATCTCAATA
>NW_017705873.1:0-1100 GCF_001879085.1 Nicotiana attenuata | reverse complement strand
TCTCAACTAGGGATTGGAGCCCTATGCTGGGAAAAGGCCACTAGCGAATGGAAGACCTATGTCTAAAAATCTCAAATAGGGATTGGAGCCCTATGCTGGCAAAAGGCAACTAGGGAATAGAGGCCCTATGTCTAAAAATCTCAACTAGGGAATGAAGCCCTATGCTCGCGAAAGGCAACTAGGGAATGGAGGCCCTATGTCTAAAAATCTCAACTAGGGATTGGAGCCCTATGCTGGCAAAAGGCAACTAGGGAATGGTGGCCCTATGTCTCAAAATCTCAACAAGGGATTGAAGCCCTATGCTGCCGAAAGGCGACAAGGGAATGGAGGCGCTATGTCTAAAAATCTCAACTAGGGATTGGAGCCCTATGCTGGCAAAAGGAGACTAGGGAATTGAGGCCCTATGTCTAAAAATCTCAACTAGGGATTGGAGCCCTATGCTGGCGAAAGGTGACTAGGGAATGGAGGCCCTATGCTGGCGAAAAGGCGGCTAGGGGATGGAGGCCCTATGTCTGAAAATCTCAACTAGGGAATAGAGGCCCTATGCTGGCGAAAAGCGACTAGGGGATGGAGACCCTATGTCTAAAAATCTAAACTAGGGGTTGGAGACCCTAGGTTGGCAGAATGCGACTAGGGATGGATAACCTATGTCTAAAAATCTCAACTCGGGATTGGAGCCTTATGTTAGCAAAATGCAACAAGGTGATGGAGGCCCTATGTTTAAAATCTCAACTAGGGATTGGAGCCCTATGCTGGCAAAAGGCGGCTAGGGAATGGAGGCTCTATGTCTAAAACTCTCAACTAGGGATTGGAGCCCTATGCTGGCAAAAGGCGACTAGGGAATGGAGGTCCTATGTCTAAAAATCTCAACTAGGGATTGGAGCCCTATGCTGGCGAAAGGCGACTACGGAATATAGGCTCTATGTCTAAAAATCTCAACTAGGGATTGGAGCCCTATGCTGGCGAAAGGCGACTAGGGAATGGTAGCCCTATGTCTCAAAATCTCAACTAGGGATTGTAGCCCTATGCTGGCGAAAGGCGACTAGGGAATGGAGGCCCTATGTCTAAAAACTCAACTCAGGGATTGGAGCCCTAATGTT
>NW_017705872.1:0-1100 GCF_001879085.1 Nicotiana attenuata | reverse complement strand
GCAGCAGTATATATATACATATATGGATCGGACTGCACGCCGCAGTAGTATATTAGATGGATCGGACTGCACGCCGCAGTGATATATTATATGGATCGGACTGCACGCCGCAGTATTATAGCGCTTGGGCTGTAGGAGCCCCTCCGGAGTCTGCACACCCCCAGTGAACGCAGTCGACTATTATTATTGGATCGGGCTGCACGCCGCAACAGTTTATATATATATATATGGATCGGGCTGCACACCGCGCAGTACGAGTAAATTACCGGATATTGAGAGGAATATATGAATTGTGTACTGGTTTGAGGGATATTCACCTGTTCTTCTTCATTTAGCCGCTGTTTAATGCACCTACTGTTTTGATATAGAACTGTGTAGTGTTTTTACGAGATTTCTTATTTTCAGTCGTTATTTATTGCTATTACTCACTGAGTCGGAGTACTCACTTTACTCCCTGCACCATGTGTGCAGATACAGGTATCCCGGAGGCTTAGTAGAGTTGTTTGCTGCTCTCCAGATTGTCACCGGAGTTATCGAGGTAGCTGCCTGGCGTCCGCAGGACCCGATTTCTCCCCTTATTCCTTTTTTGTTTTCCGCATCCTAGACTCTCATATGTATAAATTTGCTACTCAGCTGTATTTAGAGGCTCTAGACTCGTGACACCAGATCTGTTGGGAGTTGTATTGGTACTTGTTATGGTTTTCCGCACTGTTTTTATCTATTATCACGGAATGGAATCATGTTTAACTAATAATTTAGTTCTATTAAATGGTAATGAGTTTCGTATTTGGGTTGAGAGTGTTGAAATGGTCGGGCTTGCCTAGCATTGTGTTGGGCGCCATCACAACCGGGATTGGGGTCGTGACAACTAAATTCGGATATGGAAAGAGGAGGTGGAGGAGTATCTATGGTGTAATTTTGGGGTTCAACGGAGAATCGCCGCCGGCGGAGGCGATTTCCGGCCGGCGGCGGTCGGCGGAGGACGGCGGAATTTAGGGTTTGTGTAGTGGGGGTGTGAGAGACGATGGAAAGGGGGGGGGGGGTGGTGGGTA
This sequence comes from Nicotiana attenuata, assembly GCF_001879085.1. Lineage (NCBI taxonomy): Eukaryota > Viridiplantae > Streptophyta > Magnoliopsida > Solanales > Solanaceae > Nicotiana > Nicotiana attenuata. The sequence continues at coordinate 48 of NW_017705872.1, read as the reverse complement.
GGGGCCATTTAGACATTTATATATTATTGATCCATCAGTTCCTGACCG
>NW_017705871.1:0-1100 GCF_001879085.1 Nicotiana attenuata | reverse complement strand
TAGCCCAAACCCGAGTTAGAATTGCTTACCCCAACAATATTCTCTAAAAATCGCCCTCACACCCGAGCTCCCAAAGTCCCAAGATCGAAATGGGAATCAAACCCTCGAATTTCTCTTTTCTGCCCCAGTTATTTCGCATCTACGGACCTGCTACCGCACCTGCGTCACCGCACCTAACTCAGGGTTTGCTTCTGCAATCAAGGGGTCGCACCTGCATCGCGCACATGTGGACCCATGTCCGCTTCTGCGGTCTTCTTCAGCTTCTGCGGGTGGTTGAGTTTAAGCAATTCTAGTTCTCTACTAATCTCTTCTAAGGTCCTTATACTGGATCCTTTGTATGCTATTTGATACTATCTCTTCTACATTACTGACCTATGTGACTACCTACTGATTTTGCAATAGCATGACATCTTTCTTTGCCTAGCATGTTTGTGTACTCTTTATACGTGCTGAACTTCCCTCTAAAAATAGCTTTCAATTTTGATTGATTTCAGACTTCCTTGTGTAAGTTTGATTGATTTCTTTCCTTGTTTGCGGATTTCCCCTGTTACTCGATTTGAGTCAAAAACTTTCCTTAGTCTATTCGTGAGCCAGTAATTTCAAACCTCTGACCCCTTGATTTACTGAATACTGATAGATCCTTACCTTATTTGATTTAACCGTGTATTTCAAAATTCTTCCCTTAATTAAAACCCTTTCTATTTACCCCTAATTACCTACTTTGCACAAGATGTTTATTTAATTTCTTTCCTTAAATAGTTTTACCGTTTGAGTCTGAATTCCTTAATTAAAGGAAGTCTTGTATTGATTGATTTTTTTAATTGATATTCAGTTCCTTAATTGTTTTCTTACCTTGTTTCTGTCTGTTCTTCACACTATAAATGCACGACCCTTTCATTGACATACAGACACAATCACTGATAGTCTTTCTGAACCTACACTTATACTCAAAGTATTCTCTCTTGTTGGCTTATATTGTTGGCCTATTACAAGACCTGTTGCTTGCCTTCTCTCTATTTGCTTTTTGAAACTGGTATGTCCTGATTTAAGTTTCAGCACCTACACAATGTGTTTATTTACTGCTTTTAGTATCCCTATTT
>NW_017705870.1:0-1100 GCF_001879085.1 Nicotiana attenuata | reverse complement strand
ATTTTGTTGTATTATAAGTGTTTGTTGATATGCTTTATATTTATCGCACGACTTCATTTTTTTAATTTTTTTTTTCAGATTTAGCCAGCAATGAAAAGACCCTTCCGTAATTGACATGTAGTGTTAATATATTTGGTAAGATTATTCATCAGCAATTCTTTTTTCTGAAACTCATACTTTCAAACTCAAAATCAGTATATCCCATTTACAAACACTCAGCTCTGCTGACTTTATCTGCTGCGATGGTGTTTAACTGCTGTGTAACTTGTAAAGCTGTTTGCAGCTCTGCTGACTTAATGGTTCTTGTGCTGAAGAATTTTACATGGTGTTATTGACCTTGTCAGTGTTATTTTTATTTCGCATATAGGTAAGCATAAGGTTCTTGGTGGCTGTGAAATTCGAGGAACAGGACGTGGAGTATGATACAGTTTAGCCCGAGGTAAAACAAAAAAAGTGAGACCAGAGAAGGGTTGTACATGAACATTTTGCCTATTCTCTTATTAGACTTTTTATGGGATTTTGTAGTAGTATTAAGTACTTTTTCGGCACAGAATGAAAGTGGTTTTTGTTAAATGGTTGGGCGCAAAGTTTTGAATCTATAGAAGTGGTCTTTAATGTTGAGCGCAAAGTTTTGTTTCTGTAGAAGTGGTCTTGAATGTTGAACTATTGGATTGGTTACGAAGTTTGTCTCTGTAGTGTATTGTTCTTCATCTTTTTTGGTGTGTATATATGCAAACAGCTGCTGCCAAAACCTTTTTAGTGTTTGTATATGGATGAAGTACTATGTTCTCTCTTTTCATACTTTCATTTTGGTTTTTCTTCAATTATGCATGTTACTACTACTAGCCTTTTAGTCTTTGCCTAGAAGAAGAATAAGCTACATTTTTGGTGACGCAAGGTTTATGAGTAAATCTCTGTTGAAGTAATCTAATATTCATTCAAATCTATTATCTCTGGCAAAGCAAATTGAATGCATCATATTACCTCTGAAATGTTATTTTTTATGGCAATTCATTATTTCTAAGACGAGGAGAATGGGAAATATTTAGTGAATATGTATGTTAGGCCGATAAACCGCCGATACCGCCCGATAGAGCTAA
>NW_017705869.1:0-1100 GCF_001879085.1 Nicotiana attenuata | reverse complement strand
GATGATAAGTGGGACGGGTAATAGCATGCAATAAGTAAACGAGACTATTTCGCGCTTTAATACCGTTAACGGGGTGGGAAGGGTAGACATGGAGATGATGATGACACGATAACACTACGCGTACAATTGACTACTGGTGTTGTGTGGATGATCCATGTGATGTATAAACCTAGGACCCCTTTTCTTATACAACTTTGTTTAATATCAATAAAATCCTGTCTTTTCCACTACTCAAAACCCTCCTTAATTTTACTGCATTATGCCTTTTCTTCCAAGTTTTCTTCTTTGTTTATTCAATATATTGATTAATTTTTTGCGCTTAGATAATCTAGACCTTGATCCCCAAATACTTGTCACGTATTTATTTGCAGCCCTTATGTGTAAAATCCTTTGTGTATCTAGTTGCATTAAAGTCACAACATAGCATGGCCGGGAACCACACTAGTGGATCTTGAGGGGTGCCTAACACCTTCCCCTTGAGATAATTTCTAGCCCTTACCCGAACTCTGGTTTTCCAACTCAAAAACCCTTCTTAGTGTCCTAATGCACTCAATCATTAGGTGGCGACTCTTCAAATCCAAAAACCCAATTCCCAAACGGGAATAGAGTTGTCTTCCCAAATGTTGTAAACCCGATTTTGCGAGAAAAAGGGGGCGTCGACAGCATGGCGACTCTGCTGGGGATTTCTTTAGGCTTTTACCACTTCATGTTATATGTGACTTTATTGTTTTCTTTTATTTCTTTGTTTAATGCCTTTATTCGAGACTGACTTGTCTTTTTGTTCCCTTTTTCTTTAACGCTTTCATTTACTGCTTTCTTTCAATACCGTCGTAATTTTCGAGCAATTATTGTAACCATTATGAACGTGAAAATACGTGACAATCTGTTTCATTTTTTGTAATTGCATCTTCAACATCATATTCCACTCGTGCCAAACAAATACCATAGCAACGCTTGATGAGTGGTTGCGCTCTTCCAATGTTATTACCCCTAAATTTTGGCAAAGGCATATTAGCGGTAAAACTAGTCGATCAGCGGTGCAGTCGACGGTTCCGTGCCTTTCCCTCTTTAGTTGTCCGCTCAAGGGTACCGGTCTAGCA
>NW_017705868.1:0-1101 GCF_001879085.1 Nicotiana attenuata | reverse complement strand
TACACAGTCTAGAACACATACCCAGGTTTTGAACCTAGAAGAACTTGACTTCATGCCGGATCCCTAGTAGGACGTTTATCTGCATCACGTGCATATGACTTAGGGGACTCAACACAGGGGTTGGGTCCGTCTAGGACAGGTGTGCCCGGAATAATGGACCATCCTGATACATCCTACTTGTGCATTTATCTGTTTGGACTCGCATGCTGACCGACTTTGAATATCTGGAAAAAATTGCAAAACAAAAAAAGAGAAAAGAGAAAATAGCAGTGTAGAGAGTTAATTACCTATATTAGAAAAACCAATGTCCAAGTAGTGCTGAAATTCCGCCGGATTTTCTAGAAAAATGAAAGAAAAAAAAAGAAGAAAAGTATTTTTTTTAGTTGTTTTGTTTGCCAATGGAAAAGAAAAACAAAAAGAGTTTTATTTTCAAATTAGTTTATTTTATTTGCCACTGAAAAGAAAATATAAAAAAAAAGAATCTTGCTTTCAGAAATAGTGTATTTGCCAACAAAACAAAAAAAAGAGTCTTGTTTTCAAACTAGTTAGATTTATTTGCCCGAACTACGCTGGTTTGATTCTCACCGGATGTGAGATACGTAGGCAACCCTCATCGGGTCCAACCTCCCCTTTTCAAAATAGCCAAAAATGCCAAATTTTTTAATTTCGTCATGAATAAGTCGGGTGCCGCGATTCTTGTTTAAACTAAGCCGAATGTCCCCAAAAGGGCGCCGGAAGGCTGTTTTTGCAAGAACTGCCACCCTGAGTCAGTTCAACGGTTAACAGACACAGCCTTAAAATCTTCTCCCCGAAGTGCTGAAAGGCCGTAACTGCAAAACCGGCCGTTGGTTTAAAAATTGGAAATTTGAACAAAAATAGTGTCATTTTGTTTTCTTTTAGGTCAAAATAAGTGATTAAATCACCTTAATAAATGTGCAGGATGAGCACGATTCAAAATAAGGGGAACTTGCATATAGGCCCGCGGGGAGACTGAACGATGTCCCGCGGGCGCCAGGAGCTTTAATGTATTCATGATTGTCTTCTGAGTCTGTATTTCCTTTTCTACTGGAGTCTGTAAAAGTCAGTCAGTTGATTAAGTCT
>NW_017705867.1:0-1101 GCF_001879085.1 Nicotiana attenuata | reverse complement strand
AATGCCAATCGACGAGATGAGCCTACGAAAGATTTAAAGTTCAGACTATGATGACTGGCATCCTCACTTACGCAACGAAATTGAGTTGATGGAGTAGCCAGTGCCCTTGAGTTATTCTCTTCGGTATCGCCTTCTCTCATCGTTAAAGGCGCCGCAAGGCACTCGACTAGAAGGAGTGGATGTTAGGCACGCAGGGAAGACTCTGACTATGCGCTGGCACTAGCCCTGGGCATGGATTCTTCTTTGATTGAAGGAACGGGACAGAAGAGAACCAGAACCATATCCTTCACACATTCAGTCTGATCTTATCTGCGCTATTGCCCGATCATAGCTGTACTGTATTAGATTAGTTATCCGTCTCCCCTGCCCTGTTAGAACAGTCTGGTCTGTAACAACACAACCTGAAAGGAAGCCATTCCTAATAGGAAGTTTCTAGCCGTCTTTCTTGAGGAGCGAGAAAAGAGAGGAAATGGACTATCTGGTTTGGCCACTACATTTTATGAAAAAGGTAGAGATGAATCCCCAAGAGCAGAAAGATCAGAAGGAAGTAGGCTCTTAGATAGGGCATTCCCGCTTAGCCCCTGGCTTACCTAAACCGCTGTTAGCATGTTAGCACGAGAGTGGATCGGGGAATCGAAAATGCTTCTTTGATTGTTGAGTAAGGAAGCGTAGCAGGGGAAGGGGATAGCACCGGTCTTGACTCTAATACTATTCTTCTTTGAGTAGATGTCGGCATAACCACTGCTATTTCATCTGCAGCTCTTACCGTTGAAGGAATAAGTATTGCTTTGGCTTGATTGCTTTCACCAGGTCTAGCTAGGCTGGGAGTCGATTAGCCCGAGTTGTGTTAAGATAAGTGGCACTTGAATTGGAAGTAGCCATCGGCCAGGTCTTGGATAGATCTCAAGCGGGCTTGAACTGCTTTATTCGGTCTTCAGCTGGCCTACGAGGCTGCTGAAAGAGAAGAAAAGGAAAGGTGGTACTAAAAAGGGACTGCTACCAATTAGGCTAGAAAGAAGACAGTAAGCGCCGGGTAAAGTGACTTACTTGAATGGTGAGCTATCCTATAAGACTAAGAAGCGGGGAGAGAGAAGGATAACC
>NW_017705866.1:0-1101 GCF_001879085.1 Nicotiana attenuata | reverse complement strand
CCGACCAACTTGTCGCAATATGTCCTCATATGGACCCTTGGTCACCCGTACCATCAAATATTTCGAACTTAGGAGGTTTGTACCCCTCAGGCAGTTCGACATCAGGCTGTATGCAAAGATCCTCATAGTTCAGCCCCTCGATTCCTTTGCTTCCCTCAACGCCCTAAATCCGGCTGGTTAGTTTCTTAAGTTCCCCGGCCAAGTTCCTGATAAGCAGATCCTTCTCATCAGACTCAGGTGTGTAAGAGATAGGTTGGGTGGAGTGTGGCATGGTCTCCACGTAGATAGGATTATTATGGTGGCCTGGTGTATGGGCATGGAAATGGTCGTTTGCGGAGTTCTGAGGTTCTGGGATGAGTAGTGGAGTGTTGTTTGGGGTATGGCAGGTGTTACATTGGTTCTTTGGTGGAGCAGCGGGATGATTCTGTTGTTTTGGGATATTTTGAGGAGGTGTAGGGTTTTGAGCATTGGGGAAGTTGGTATCTGGGGTGCTGAGGGAGAATGACAGGTTTGCCAGATTCCGAACCTGATCGAGCTCTTCCTGGAACTTCATCAGTTTCTGTTCAAGTTGTGACATATTCTCGTTAAGAACCTGAATACCATGGCCATTAGTGGCCTCTACCCGTTTAGTTGTGTTCTCTTTCCTGATGTTATTCAAATCTTCCATTTTGTTCTTGCCTTTGCCTTTAATGGGACTAGAGGAGGAGTGGGTGGCGGGCCCTGGATCTTATGAAATAGATGATGATGCCTGAGTGCATGAACTACCAGTTGGGAGGGGAATAACGTAAAAACAAAAAATTAAAAAAAACGTTTTGGTAAATCGTAAGTTAGTGAAGGATTATAAAAAGTATGTCAAATATTTAAAACACAGTAGTGCAGGAAATGTAAAAGTCGTGTACGTAACTTTAGGGGTAACCTCGTTTGTCGTCCCGAGGTACGGGCCTAGCGACGTAAATTGAGTTTTAGGAGTAACTTTTAAGTGTACGTAAATTCGCCTTCTAGTTTTGTTTAGTAGTAAAAAGTTGGTTCGGAAAACTTCCCGAAAACGTAACTTACGTAAAACTTAAAGACCGTAAAGAAAATTTAAAAACGGTAAACTTA
>NW_017705865.1:0-1101 GCF_001879085.1 Nicotiana attenuata | reverse complement strand
TTTCCTTTGGGAAATGCTGATTTTTACTCGCCTGTTAAGGAGTAAATGATTCTTTTCCTTGATTGGCCTCCCTGAATCTTTCCAAAAATAATTTCAAACCTTGTACTTAGACTTAATTGCCCATTGTATTACCTTACTGCTTCTCTTATGGCAACAGCCATTCTATTTACAAGGCTTATTCTCCCTTTCCTTATTTAAATCCTGTTAGTATCCGTTTGAATAAGAATCCCCTGATTAAAGGAGAGTCTTGTACTAATTTGATTCTGATTTGTGACCATGCCATATTTGTGATAGACTTGTACTTGTTACCTTATTTCTCTACACGTTTTCAAAGCTATAAATACTCTCCTCCCTTTTCTTTGAACACACGAACACAGAATACCATCTGAGTTCACAATTCCCTTTCACTCTCTCTTTCTGATACTCACACTGCTGTGGACTTTGCTCGCTTTCTTCTGCATTCTTTACTTCTATACCGGTATGTTTCAATTAGTTTATACGTCCCCAAGAACAATGTGTTTAATTCTGTCCACATGTTTTCTAGCATATTATAACGTGTTTCCCCTTCTCTTACAGTCCAGCATTTAAATAATCTGTGCAGTTGTTTGTTTGTTGTGAATATGATGTTTATGAATTCCCTTACCCTTTTACCCCTTTGTATGTTAGTTTATTGTTCAGGGCATAACAGCACCCCAATATTGTTGTCTATAATCCTGAACTGGGTTCATTGAACTCCTCAACTCAATCAATTCCCTTACCCTTTTACCCCTTTGTATGTGAGTTTATTGTTCAGGGCATAGCAGCACCCCAATATTGCTGTCTATAATCCTAAACTGGGTTCATTGAACTCCTCAACTCAATCAATTCCCACTTCCCATTCTCCCCATTATGTGCTTGAGCCTTGACTTAGGTCTGATAGTGTCCTAATCACTATCCAGACCTTTGTCTGACCATCAAAAGGTTTGCTCCTAACTTGTTCATCTAGCAGGTGGTCAGGGGTGTGCCAGCCTACCTTATGGCTAGGTATGACCACCACTTGTCATGGCCCCCTTAATTCCCTTTCACTTTGCACTTACTCCTAGCTATAAGTTCTGCCCCTCT
>NW_017705864.1:0-1101 GCF_001879085.1 Nicotiana attenuata | reverse complement strand
GATTGGCTTTTGGTGTCCCAAGTCACCGGTTTAACTTGAATCCCAAATCGAGGAAAATTGTCCGATTCCCAATTGGAGTCTGCGAACCAGAAATTCTGAATAGGAATTCTGTTGACCCGAGGGAAGGTGTTAGGCACCCCCGGATCCCGTGGTTCGAGCACGGTCGCTTAAATTATTATAAATGGCTAAAAAATCTAATTTTTGCATGTCCCAACCTATAGTGCAATTTTAAGATTATTTACCGCTTTTAGTTGATTTTTAGGAAAGTGAACGTCGTTTAAGAATGTATTTTTGGATCACGTCACATGAAATGCACCCGGATCCTCGACATATTCTTATTCAACGTTTTGGGATTTGGATTTGGGTTGCATGAAATGCACACCCGTATTTAGGAAGGTAAAATTATTAAAAGCGCGCCTAAAGCGACTAACGAGTTATTATCTTTGCGGGAGGCCGTGAAATTCGCTAAACGGCACGCCCCGAATTCTAAGTATTTTAATTAAGCATTCAATGAGGGCCCCGCAATTTATGTGTCTTGTTTGGCGAGGCTCATCTCACTTTATTATTTAAAGACCAAACTAGAGTGACCAAGGATTTTCTATTTATTTTTGTCTCTAAAAGGGCCTAATTAATTTGCATTTATAAATTCAGGCCTCGAATTCAAGTCCAAATTCAAACAAAAGGGTGGACCCTCTTAATTTGAACCCGCTACCTAACTCGAAAACCTAAATTTATATTTCAAATTAATTCCCCATATTGCTAATGTAATTTTCTTAAAGGGTTTTTAACTACTAACAATTTTGGGCCTTGAGCATATCCATATAAAGGAATCATAATCCATGTATGCCTAAAGGGCGAACCAAATGTAAGCCTGGGCCCAGGCCCGGATGCACACATATTGGGACAGGACCTGGGCCGTCTATTAAAGTCCTGAAGCCCAAATTGTCTAAAACGGGCTGTTAAAACCAAGCCCAGCCCCGATTCACATTGAATAAATGCATTGAGACTGCTCCCAGTTGTTCAAAATGTGTTCAACAATTTATAATCAAGGGAAAGCAATATTCACCTATTCGAATTCATGCAATATTGATCACTGGAATC
>NW_017705863.1:0-1101 GCF_001879085.1 Nicotiana attenuata | reverse complement strand
GCTGGGCCACTATCTTGTTTACCCAGCCGGCCAGATCCTTGACGGCAGCTGGGGTTTGGGTCACCGCTGCACAAGAAAAGGGGGTTTTCAGGAAGAAGTTGAGGAAAACACGCTCTAAAAGATGAACAGTGAGAAAATACTTACGTTTGAGGTTCCACCTCTCCGGAAATGGCATGCAATCGGCCGGAATCAGGTCGGACGTCCTGATCCGGACAAACCTGCTCATCCAGCCTCGATCTTTGTCTTCATCGATGCTGGAGAATGGGGGTTTGCTAGCCCGGCGGGCCAGTTTTATTAATCCCCCTCGAAATATTCGGGGGCTGTATAGTCGAAGAAGATGGTCGAGGGTAAAGGGGAAATCGCCCTCGACTCTCTCAACAAAAAATCGAAAGAGATATACGATCCGCCACATCGAGGGGTGGATCTGACCTAAGGTCACCTCGTACCGCCGGCAGAACTCCACTATGATGGGTTCTAAGGGGCCTAAGGTGAAGGGATATGTATATACACTAAGATATCCCTCAACGTGAGTCATAATCGACTCGTCACGGGAAGGGGCGACCAGGTCTTTCCCTTCCCATCTACATTCAGCCCTCACCCGGTCTAGGCAACCGGGAGTGATTAGACTAATGTACTCCGATGCCGGTTCGCCACGGCCCGGGACCGATGATGGGTTTTCAACCTGGAAGTCGGCAGATACCGAGCAACCAGTCGGTGTGAATGCTTTCAATGGGGGTTCTGGTGCATGTTCATCAGATCTAGCGGGGCTCGCGGCCGAGCTTGGTCTAGAAGGAACACTTTGTGAAGTTTTCGCCATTTCTTAAAGCTTTACGAAGAGACGAAAAGAAAATACAACCAATGCAGAATTTGAGAAAGATAGGAAATGTTGAACCTGGAAGGGTCGTTTATACTTTTTCCATGAGGCGGTGGCACGAATCGCGAAGCCACAAACACGAAGCGACAGATAATTAAGAGAAGCATTAAATGCCTGCAGCAGGCGTGGTCAGAGCACTCGATGGCTTTTTCACCTGGCGTATGGCCATACGTCACGGGCATCACGTCACCGGTCATATCGTTTATTATCATTACTCTCTAATAAAC
>NW_017705862.1:0-1101 GCF_001879085.1 Nicotiana attenuata | reverse complement strand
GGCAAAGGCAAAGGTTGCGGAGGCGGACGACGGTCGGAGGAGGAAGAACATTTTGGACGACGACAAATTCTCGTTTTCTGAATAGTGCGAACGCCAGTCATCGACGTCATTCTCCGCGAGGTTCTGGAGTTTTTTTTGCACGTGCGTGACGGCGTCTGCGGGCGAAGAAAAAAGCGGATTTTAATGTGTAACGAATGCCTCCTCCACCGGAGGAGGTAATAAGGCTATCGTCAGAGTGTACTTTGGATGATAAAGAGGATGAAGAGGAGGGTGATGATGAGGATGTTGAAGATGAAAACGCGTTCTGCCACCAACGCATTGCCTGTTTTAGTTGTTATGAAAAATATTACACAATGCATGGGTACGCGCGCCTAAATTAGGAAATGATAATACTGTACAAAACCTGGGCTCAGGAGCATGGTTAAAAAAAGCGGGGAAAACTCGCCGGCGTCGTGTTCGTCGGCGTCGGTGGGTTCCCGCAAAAAGTTTCTAAAAGGAGGAGGGAAGGGAGAGTTTTAAGGAAAAATGATACAAGAAGAAAACTATCTCCATCCTGAGGTCAAAATATAATACCCTCCTCTTCCCTTTCTATTCTTTCTTCTTCTTCCTCCTTTTATTCTTCTTTCTAGTACATTTCTGTTTTTCCAACTTTAATTAAAAAAATAGAAGACGTTTATTTTATTACAACAATACTACATGCCATTTTTTAATATTCTTTTGACGGTGACAGGACCAACACATTGGACCCACCTCTTTTCATGTCTTTGAATCTTTGAATGATTCGAGTCTTTTCCTTTTTCTTTGTACATTTACTTGTGTCCATTTTCATGTTGTTGCATTTTAGTAAATACAAAATTAAAGATACTAATTAAAGGGTTTAGGTCGTCCTAAACCCTTGAATAAATTTATTGGGGTAGATCAATTTTAGCTCTCTGTAATTATGAAAATTGAAAATACGACCTATCTCAGATTTGTTATAATGTGGAAACAGCACGGCTCACTATTGGAAAAGAGAAAAATGAAAAACATGCACATAAAAGCTGCAAATTAAGGATTTCAAATGCTCGAAAGCAACGAATTTCTAGTTTTTGCTAAGCCAGG
>NW_017705861.1:0-1101 GCF_001879085.1 Nicotiana attenuata | reverse complement strand
TTCCCCTTTTTGCTCTCTTAAGTTTTCAACCCTAAACCACCATTTTTGGCCTTTAATTCCTTGAGTTTTCAGTCTAATTTCATGTGTTTTCACCATAAAATCGTGTTTTAGGGTTAGAAATTCTTACCTCAATGAAGTCCCTTGATTTCTCTCCTCCAACTCCCCCAAATTCTCCAAGTCCGAAGTGAAAATATGAAACCCTTTCAAAAATTCGCGAAGGGAAATGAAAACCATTTCTGACCAGTTATTTCCACATCTGCGGCTACATAGCTGCATCTGCGACTTCCGCTTTTGCGGTGGAGAGTCGCTTCTGCGGACAAGACCGCTTCTGCGGTTACTAGACCGCTTCTGCGGTCCCGCATCTGCGATTCCATTTACGCAGGTGCGGTTTCCTTTAGCCTTCCAAAATTTCGCATCTGCGGTTCCATTGTCGCATCTGCGACTCCGCAGATGCGATCAGCATCTCCGCACCTGCGATGCCTGTCGCTTCTGCGGTTCTTGACTCGCTTCTGCGGTCCCATTTCCGCAGAAGCGAAAATACCAGAAGCAGCACAGGTTCTGCAATCTCCTAAGTTCAAAACTTCCCGTTAGCCATCCGAAATCACCCCGAAGCCCCCGGGACCTCAACCAAAAACACAAACATGATCCAACACCTTATTCAAACTTGCTCAAATCATCAAAACACCACAAATAACACCTAAACCATCAAATTACATCAAATTCAAGCCTAAGTTCATCCAAATCTTCCGAAACTTGCATTCGATCAAAACCCGACCAAAACACCTCCGAATCAACTAAAATTTTGCACACACATTCCAAATCACCAAACGAAGCTACTGCAACTCTCGGAATTCCATTCCGACCCTCGGATCAAATTCTCACCTATCAACCGAAATTCGCCAAAATACTAACTTCGCCAATTCAAGCCTAATTCTACACCGGACCTCCAAAATTACTTCCGATCACACTCCTAAGTCACAAATCATCCCCCGAAGCTAACCGAATCATCGGAATTCATATCCGAGCCCTCTAACACGTAAGTCAACGTCCGGTTGACTTTTCCAAAACAAACCTTCCTTAAAGAGACTAAGTGTCTCATTT
>NW_017705860.1:0-1101 GCF_001879085.1 Nicotiana attenuata | reverse complement strand
AAAAGTCCAAGTACCGGGTAACGGGCGGGAAGTCCAAAGTTTCACTAGGGCGAAAGTGGAAAAGGGTAACCCCCCCAAATCTAACCACCGAAAACTACAGAAACCCCGTTCCCGGGGTTACAACTAGGTTTCCCGAAAAAAAAAGACGGACACGGGGTGGGACGAAAAACGANNACGACACTGAAATGAGGTCAACACGAATTGAAAAAGGACCCGANACGGTGGAGGCAACAAGAGTAGAAAGGCATACTAGGCCATCGGGANCGGGGGGTATGAAACCCCCGACAAAACGGGGGTCTACGGGCCGTAAAAAAAGCTACTCGGGGGATCACCAAACCCGTACAACCACAGTATCATGGCACGACTTTTGGAACTTGGGATATGAATACACATGGGTAACGAATACCCAGGGATTCGGGTCACCGACCCATGGCCGTGACTCCCTTATATCCACTGGAACAACCGGTACACCCCCTGCACTAGACATTCCGATCAAGCTGACATGAATGTCGGGGGATCCGAGGAAGATGACGGTTTTGGCTGGTATGATGAAGTATTTCTAGATGAAGAAGACATGGACTGCAGTAAAAATCGGTTGAGGAGGAGGAGGAGGAAGACCTTACCATTAAGACCATGGAGGAGGAGGTGTTCTCAAGAACTGGACCGCTGCACCATCCCGGGCCCATCGAGTTCCTGGGTAGCCTAGAAAATTAGCATGAATTAGTTTTAAAATAGTTTTGAGCATTTGAGACATTTTTCAGTATTTTGTTTTGAAATAATTGCTCGAGCCATCAAGCCGCACTTATTGACGGTTTTTAAAATTTTATTGATACATTACTGCTTTTCGTATTTATTATTAGTTTTTTACATTTTCTTTTCAGCATTATTATTACCTATCCCAATGAACCTACGATTGTGACATATAATGAGATAACACAACATAAGGATAATGATTAAGAGGATCTGGAAGATGATGTAATACCTGAGGAAATCTTCAGAGAGGTAGAAAACTTTTAAAATAAACCAAAATCTAATTTGGAGGAAACTGAGGCCGTTGACTTAGGGGGATTCCGAGACGATCAAGGAAACACGTATAAGCAT
>NW_017705858.1:0-1101 GCF_001879085.1 Nicotiana attenuata | reverse complement strand
AAACCCCTTTCCCAAAAGGAATGAGTTGTCTCAACCAAAATGTCATAAACCCGATTTCGCGAGAAAAAGGGGGGCGCGACAACATGACGACTTTTACTGGGGATTTTTAGGCTTTTACCATTTCTGACCGTTTTTGTGAATATTTTACCCCCCTATGTGCAATTATTTGTTTAATTCCTTTAAGCGTTTAATTTCTTCTTCAAAAGCAAACTGGCGTATCTTTCTTGTTTCCTTCCTTTATAACCGTTTTAAATTATAAAACTGTTGCCAAACCCTCAAATCGGAGCCGAACAATCCAAAACTATTCAAATGGGGTAAGAACTAGTCAATATATGCTCAAGAGTTCATATTCTAACTATTAAAGTAATTTCCCAACCCTAAATACAAGGTTCCTAAAATTCATCCCTGGGCCCACGTGCCCGGATCCCGGAAATTTTTTAAGAAAGTTGTTACTCATAACCTTAGGATCAAGAATATATGATTTCGACTACATTGCATAAAAAATTTCGTGGTTAAATCGCATTTTTATCAAAAACCTAGGTTTTACTCTAAACCCACAATTNTTGTAATCTACCCATAAACTATGTATTAAACTCACATTTAGTAGAAATTACTTACCCCACAAAGCTAGGCTAAATTCTCCCCTTTTGAAGCTCCTAAATCGCCCAAGAATGGAGTGAAATGAGTCAAAAAAGACAAACCCCCGTATTAAATGAAGGCCACTGCCTTCAGCAATTTCCGCACCTGTAGTGCGTTGACTGCATCTGCAGTCTCGCTTCTGCGGACGACTGTCCACTTCTGTGGAAATTGGCCGGGATAGCTGGGGCCGAACCTGCGGACGGGTGACCGCTCCTGCCGTTCCGCTTCTGCGGAAGAGGAGCCGCATTTGCGGAACCTCGGCTCCTCTCCTTCGGCCGCATCTACGATGCTTCGAACGCACTTGCGAGTTCGCACCTACGGCCGGCCAACCGCAGGTGCGGTTATGACAGCAACTGGAACTTCAGCTCCTTCTCAAATTTCAATTTAGTTCAAGCCTCGTCCGATTGACGCTCGGGGCCCCCGGGCCCCCGACCCGACGTACCGACCGAACGTTACGGTAAC
>NW_017705857.1:0-1101 GCF_001879085.1 Nicotiana attenuata | reverse complement strand
TAGCCTCCATAGGCGCGATCTTCAACAGTTTATCTACCCAACCACGAAAATTGGGAAACGTTCTCCCACAACTCCCAATGGTTAGCTAAAAAAAATAAAGTTAAAGGAAATTGATAAACTTGAAAGAAAAAGGTACGAGAGAGATGAGAGACTTACGTGCAAAGTTCCACTTCTCAGGGAAGGGAACGTTTTGTTCACCCACTAAACCAACTGTGGGGGCAGCAACAAATCGGGCATACCAGCCACGATCCTTATCATCTTCTAGGCTCACCAAAACCCTCCTAGCCACTAAGGTAAAGACGCCATTACGAAAAAGTCTAGAGGAGTATAGATGAATTAGGTGAGGGAAGGTGAAATTAACATCTGCCAAATTGGCCAGATGTCTTAAACAAGCAACAGCCCTCCATACCAGCGGGCCAATCTGTGCTAAACAAACTTTGAAGAAGCGACATAAATCGAGAATCATTGGATCAATAGCTGGTTTAAAACCAAGAGTAAAAGGGTATGTGTAAACAAAAGAAAGTCCAGTCATATAGGAGGTAATTCTTTGATTTGGATTGGGGATTACAATGGGAAAATCGTTACTCCAGTGACAATCTTTGCGGACTATGGGAGCTAAAATCTCTGTAATCAGAGTGGGGTAAGCATCGGCACGATCTAGACCAGAAACTTGGGTTTGAAGTGATTGTCTATCGTGGTGAAAAGATAAATCGTTAGGGACTATCTCTTCTACCAAGGGCTGCTGTAATGGTTCAGAGGCCACCTTGCTCTTAGAAGATGATTTTTGGGTAAAAGAACCTCTAGTTCTAGAGGAAGAACCAGGGCTAGGAGAAGGCATGACAGAACCGCCACCACGAGAGGATCCTAAGCTACGAAGTCTCCCACCCCTTCTATGTCTAACAGGGGCATTGGGAAAATTGTCTAAAATAGGAACTCTCCTAGGGTTAGGGTTCGAAGAAGACATGATGAGGAAGAAGAAGAAGAAGTAAACAGAGATTTGCACAATTCAAATGTTCGAGAAAAAAGTTTTAATTGTGGTAAAAGGTAGAAAGGTAAAATTAGTATTATACTGATGGTAACGTACAAAGTAAAAATAGCAGT
>NW_017705856.1:0-1101 GCF_001879085.1 Nicotiana attenuata | reverse complement strand
ATTAATTCTAGAAAAGTAAAATCTTATGTTCTTACTTAGTTGTTACATTTATGTTTTAAGAATAAGCATGTTTAATGCATGTCTTACCCATTTGTGAAACAATGAAACGGAAACCCTAATCAAAGATGGCAAAGGAAAATCATCTACCTTTATATGTATATAGATATAGATATGAAGAATGTAATCCATCCCGTTCGTCAGAACAGGGTTTAGGGTTTCGGGTTTCGGATTCAGTTTACTCAGTTTCTTAGTCGCTAAGCATTAAACCTAATCACTAGTTTTCTTCCTTATTTGGGTTACAACAGTCAACTTTTGAACGACTAAATTATTTATGGCGGACAAAAAATATAGACTGCTGATAGTAGAAGTAAAATCTGTTGTATTTAATGATATAAAGAATGGGAGATGCTACGTGAAAGTGTCCACATATAAAGACAACCAGCAACTCAAAACAACTAAGATGAACATGGTTGGGACCAAGCTTCAATGGGCACAAAAGTTTGTTTTAGTTGTTCCATTCGATAGAATCCCTCATCTTCGTTTCGAAATTTTTAGGGCACCTAATAAGTTCTTACCCTACTCCTTAGTAGGTGTTGTCGAATACGTATTATGGTATAACGAGGGCATAATCCAAGGAGTAGAGGAAACTACTGAATATGATAGCGATAGAGATGAGAAAATTGGAACTTTTATATATCGTTCTAATGTTATTGAATGTCTCCGAGGGGATGAGGAAGAATATGCTAAGGTATTGGCAGTGATTATATCTCAAAAGGGAAGTTGAATGTAGAGATGGTGTTGAGGAAAAATGCATCAATAGTTCGTGATGATTTTAAGTGGAGAAGCTTTGGCATGGGATATGAAGATTTTATGATGGAGGAAATTAGTTCCAAAAAGGCTAAAACAAAAAATATAACAGAGGAAAGAAGAAATTGCAGTCAAAGAAATTGTAGGAGAAATAAAACACTGAAGAATGTTATTGCTTTCACTTGAACTCTAGTTTACAGCAGGATATGCAAAGCATATAAATAAGACCGAACCACTAACGTTCAACTCCTAAAAAGACAACTAGCAAGGAATCCTATCCAAACTAACAACTAA
>NW_017705855.1:0-1101 GCF_001879085.1 Nicotiana attenuata | reverse complement strand
TGATACATTTCTGCCATCTGATGTTTCAACCTTTGGACCTCCTCTTTCAGTTCCGATTCAACAATCTCCCTTGACGGGTCTACAACTCCTGTGTCCAAGTCTTTGCTAGCCATGACTACCTTGCTCTTTTGACCTTGTGTCGCACAGATGACTCGCCAAAGTGCCACAAACTAACCACCCTCTGCTATGATAACAATGAAAGTAACAAAGGGGAGCAAAACAAAGCCAACAGGTTAGCGTTAGAGCATTTATCAGATAGAAATATCACATTGCGTGTAATGCCCTTAACAACAATTAACGGTTCTAGAATGGCTTCGAGGGTCAAAATATCATTTGGCATCATCCCAATTTCACTCCTCTTGCCCCATTTCCTTCTTCGTCTTCCTTTCTAACTTTGCTTGGTTTTTCATTTCTTTCCCCCTCTTTTCTTTTTGATTATCGCTCTTTTCTTTCCTCTCACTTCTCACGTCCCACAACTTCATTTTTTTTTTGTTTTTTTTGTTTTTTTTAATGATAATTCGATCGAACCCTATGTAGATTGCCTACGTATCATGTCCCTCATGAATCAGATCAAGCGTAGTTCTGAAAAAATGATGGATAAAATAAGAAACAAAAATCTTTTTGGATTTTTCGTTTATAATTTTTTTTGATTTTTCAAATACAAAACAGGAAGTACTATAACAAAAGACTCGACAATCTTAACTAGACGGACAGACACGATACTACTGTACAAGACTAAAAATTAAAAGACAACATAAGATAGACTAAAAATAAAAAGTTTCCTCAAGCAGCTCGTGCATGCAATGGTCTTGACTAGAATGGTCCTGGGGTATTTGTCATGCTCAAACTCTAGCAAATTTATCCATACCTGAATGGGAAAAATAAGATCAAACAGAGTTAGTGACTCAAGACACATGTAACCCCATGACACCTTCTATTGGACACATGAAAAGCATGATTAAGGCTATTTTTGCAAAATGACCTACGTAGCCAAAATGTGACTATTAGCACAAACTCAACAAAGATGACCTCAAAGACACGGGCATACCTCCCTAAAGGCTTATATGGATTAAAACTAAAAAAATGAAATAAAAAAAAACT
>NW_017705854.1:0-1101 GCF_001879085.1 Nicotiana attenuata | reverse complement strand
AACGGAGTTGTTGAAAGAAAGAATAGAACTCTTCAGGACATGGAAAGAACCATGTGTTAGAACATGCACTCCCAAATCAGTTTCTGGGCTGAAGGTGTGAGTACTGCATGTCACATTCTCAACTGATGTCTCATAAGGCCTATTCTGAAAAAGACTCCCTATGAACTCTGGAAAGGTAAACGTCCGAATATCAGTTATTTTCATCCATTTGGGGATCTTTGGTGATGCAAACTAGTTAAAACAGAGTTATTTACAAATATGTGTCCTAACACACCTTAAACCCGTTTGGTGGCGACTCTTCTTCTCGTTTTTAACACCTTCCTTAAAAGAGTTGTCACGACGTCGAAACCCGATTTCGCGAGAAAAAGGGGCGCGACACCGGTAAATCAGTGAAATCGGGTGGGCCCGATTTTAGCCGTATACAATTGTAATGCAAGGGAAGCTAAAAGATTACCCTTTAGAGCTTGTTTGGATATGCCGATTGTAAATAGCTTATAAGCTTGAGGTATTGAAACGTATTTTTAAGCATTGAAACTGATTTTTTAAATAAGTATTTACGTGTTTGGATAAACGTGCTGAAACTGATAATAAGCAGTTGATGTGCTTGGTAAAAAAGTGCTGATAAGTTGTTATTTTATTAAAATGACTAAAATATACCTTAAAAACTTTACAAAAGATTATGTAATTAAAAGTTTTTTTTTTGAATTAAAAAGGATGACAACGAACATGGAATGAAGAGAAAGTTAGGAAATATATTTTGCGAAAAATCTTTTGTGCATTAAAAAATAATATTAAGGATAAATTAATAAATTTGGTCAAACTTTATAAGCTGAAAAGCCATAAGTTGGGGTGCCCAACTTATGACTTATGACTGCTTTTAGCTTAGAAGCACTTAGCTTATAGGCACTTCGGGTATTTACCAAACGCGTAGATAAGCCAAAAAATATTTATAAGCTAGTTTGACCAGCTTATAAGCTTAGCCAAACACCCTCTTAGTCTTGATTAATATGCTAATTTTGAATTGAAATGGCAAAATTGTACTCTTTAATTAGTCTTGATAATCAGCAAGGATATTGCAATATTCTCATCCCTTCTAACCTT
>NW_017705853.1:0-1102 GCF_001879085.1 Nicotiana attenuata | reverse complement strand
ACGATACACTACCGAACGACCGGACCGAGACCCGACGTCCACTGGCGTGCATCACATCCTGCCAACTCTCTAAGTAATGAAGCTCGATTTAACATAATCTATAACCAAGTTTTACTTATTAATACAAGCAATTAAACTAGCAAGTTGAGTCTAAATAGTGGAAGTAATAGCATAATAAAGGCCAATGTCTACCTGGACATAACATGAATTTTTAGCTACGCACGGTCTCTCGTCAATTCGTGCGTATGCAGCACCCACAAAAAGTAGTAATTAACAATTTAAACACCAATGTGGTTAATTCCCTCTTACAAGATTAGTCAAGAGACTTACCTCGTTCCCAAGTCCACCTTTCGGTCCACAAATTGCTCTAAAAGCCTCAACTCGGTGCCGAACAATTCGAGACTAGCCAAAGGTTGTACAAACTAATCAATAATTGCTCGAAAGTTCATAATTTAACTATTAGAGCGATTACCAAACCCAATTTGGAAGATTCCTAAAAGTCACCCCCGGGCCCACGTGCCCGGACTTCTGAAAATACTTCGAAGATAAATTTTAATTCCATGACCTCCCGACTTTCAAATATATACTTCATTCCAATTTCCATAACCAAATTACATGATCAAATACTCAATTTTACTTAAACCCTAGGTTCTTCACAAATCCCACAAGTTTCACTAATTTTCCTATATTTAATCTACCTATAATTCGCTTATTTAACTTAAAAATAGGGTAGAGTTTACCTATTTTTAGTCTACGCAAGTGTGGTCCTCACTTAGGCCGGCTCTCTTTGCTTCTACGGACCAATGCTCGCTTCTGCGAGCCTGCTTTCATGGAAAAATGGATCGCACCTGCGATCCCACACAAGCCCCTCACACTTCTGCTTCTGCGAAAGAAACCTCGCGTCTGCGAATGCGCATCTACGCCCATGTGTCTACACCTGCGAACCCAGGCTTGGGCTGGCCACCTCTGCTTTTTAGATGAAACACGCGCACTTGCGTGTCCGCACCTGCGGCCAAACCCTTCGCATGTGCGAAGACAACAGAACAGCAGCAACTTCAACCAAACAACTAAGTCCAAAAATGATCCGATTTTCACTTGGGGC
>NW_017705852.1:0-1102 GCF_001879085.1 Nicotiana attenuata | reverse complement strand
TCCCTCCATACGAAAATGGACCCCGACAGAGTTGCAAGAGTTGAAGGCGCAGTTGAAGGACTTACTGGATAAGGGCTTCATTAGGCCTAGCACTTCACCTTGGGGTGTGCCAGTCCTGTTCGTGCGGAAGAAGACGGGTTGTTACGGATGTGTATCGACTATCGACAGTTGAATAAGTTTACTATAAAGAACAAGTATCCACGTTCCAAGGATTGACGACCTGTTTGACCAACTCCAGGGTGCCAAGTATTTCTCCAAGATTGACTTACGTTCAGGGTATCATCAGGTGAGGGTCAAGGAGAAGGATATTCCAAAGACGGCCTTCCGGACAAGATATGGGCACTTTGAGTTCTTGGTGATGTCGTTCGGGCTAACAAATGCCCCAGCAGCTTTTATGGATCTCATGAATACTGTATTCAGGCCCTATCTTGATGTGTTCGTGATCGTATTCATTGATGACATTTTGGTGTATTCTCGTTCGGAGGCTGAACATGCGGGCCACTTGCGGATAGTATTACAAACGCTTCAGGATCGTAAGTTATATGCTAAGCTCTCCAAATGTGAATTCTGGCTGAACTCAGTAGCATTCCTTGGCCATGTGATATCTGACGAGGGTATTAGTGTCGACACTCAGAAGATCGATGCAGTAAAGAATTGGCCGAGACCTACAACACCATCAGAAGTCCGCAGCTTCCTGGGGCTAGTAGGATATTATAGGCGATTTGTTGAAGGGTTTTCCTCTATATCGGCACCATTGACTAAGTTAACACAGAAAGCTACTAAATTCCAGTGGTCTGACGCTTGTGAACGAAGTTTTCAAGAGTTGAAGAATCGATTGACATCCGCACCAGTGCTCACTCTTCCTGAAGGACTAGAAGGTTATGTGGTATATTGTGATGCCTCAGGTATAGGTTTGGGGTGCGTATTGATGCAACGTGAGAAGGTGATTGCTTATGCATCAAGACAATTGAAGAAGCATGAAAAGAATTATCCAACCCATGATTTGGAATTGGCTGTAGTAATATATGCTTTGAAGATATGGCGGCACTACTTATACGGCGTCCATGTTGACATCTACACAGATCACAAGAGTTTACAACAC
>NW_017705851.1:0-1102 GCF_001879085.1 Nicotiana attenuata | reverse complement strand
TAAGGGTTTAGGTCCCCGGGGGCCGTTTACGGGGGTTTCGGGGGGTAACCGGGGGGTTTTAGACCGTTTTATCGGTTAAGTCCCTTTTGGGCCCCTTTTAACCCTCCCCGTAACGCTTCGGGNNGTCTTTAGGCTGACGTCTGGGAGTGTACATGGTCGATCCATCGTACNNACTCGAGTTAGGACTAAGGATACGTATCGTTATGGTTGTACGGAGCCTAGGTGGACCGGTATAGTTAGGACTAACGGGCTAAGGGGTTCCGTAAAAAGGCTGGTAACGGTCTAAAAGGTAAGAGTTGCACGTTAGTGAAGGTTCAGTGGCCGGGTCAGTCAGTCGAGGAGGTCGACGTTGGAGTACCGGACTAGGATATGTGCTACGCCGTTAACCCTCTATCTTTTCAACTACTTTAGGTATGTCTCTATGCTCGTTCGAGGACGAACGAATGTATAGTGTCGGGAGGATGTAACGTACCCGACAGTTCATTTCAAGTAAGTTTACACCTGACTACCCTAGTTAACTGCTTTCGCCGTGTTGTTCAGCTATGTGAGTTGCCGGGAGGATTTATTGGAGTTTCGGGAGTTTTGGACACTTAGTCCCTAAATGAGAGTTTAAGGTTTTAGAAGTTTTGACCGTAGTCGGAGCAGTGTAAAGACGACCTCGGAATGAATTCTGTTGGTTCCCTTAGCTCCGTCGGGTGATTTCGGGCTTAGGGGCGCGTTCGGATTGTGTTTAGGAGGTCCGTAGCTTATTTAGGCTTGAAATGCCGTAAGTTGAATTATTTGAAGTTTCCGGTTCGATAGTGAGATTTTGATCTAGGGGTCGGAATGGAATTCCGAGAGTTGGAGTAGCTCCGTAGTGTTGAATGTGACATGTGTGCAAAATTTCAGGTCATTCGGGCGAGGTTTGATAGACGTTTTTGATCGAAAGCGGAAATTTGAAGTTTTGGAAATCCTTAGGCTTGGATTGGAGAGTGATTTGTGGGTTTTAGCGTTGTTTGATGTGATTCGAAGGTTGGAATAAGTTCGTATGATATTTTAGGATTGGTTGGCAGGTTTGGTTGAGGTCCCGGGGACCTCGAGTGAGTTTCGGGTGCTTAACGGA
>NW_017705850.1:0-1102 GCF_001879085.1 Nicotiana attenuata | reverse complement strand
ATATACTTTCCAACAAGGAAGAGGTTGAAAGACTAATAGGAAGAATCGCAGCTTTGGGAAGGTTCATTTCTAAATCATCGAAAAAATGTTTTAAATTCTTCTCGGCTCTTAAGAAGCAGGATCATTTTGAATGGGATAAGGAGTGTCAACAAGCACTTAGGGATTTGAAAATATACTTGTCAAATCCACCTTTGCTAGCAAAACCCAAGACTGGGGAGAAACTTTTCATCTACCTTGTTGTTTCAGAAGTTGCGGTAAGCGCGATTTTGGTTCTAGAAGAGCAGGGTAAACAATTTCCTATCTATTATGTTAGTAAATCATTGTTAGATGCAGAGACACGGTATCCACAATTGGAAAATTAGCACTTGCTCTAATCATGGCATCTAGGAAGTTAAGACCTTACTTTCAATGTCATCCCATTGTTGTAGTGACTCCATACCCCCTATGTAATATACTGCATAAACATGAATTGTTAGGAAGGTTAGCTAAATGGGCCATAGAGCTAAGTGAATATGAAATCACGTATTTACCTAGAACAGCAATAAAATCACAGATATTAGCTGATTTCGTCGCTGACTTTAGCCAAGGGATGCAATTAGAAGCAGAAAAAGAAGTACAAGTACTTAATGGGGCTAATCCAGGAACATGGACCTTATTTACTGATGGCTCATCTAATGTAAAAGGTGCAGGATTAGGAATTGTTTTAGTACCACCTACAGGTGAAACTATTAGACAAGCTATTAAATGTCATTTCGTAACTAACAATGAAGCGGAGTATGAAGCTGTGATTGCAGGTTTAGAATTAGCACGAGAACTTGGTATAAATCAAGTAGTGATCAAAAGTGACTCGCAGCTCGTGGTTAATCAAATGCTGGGGACTTACACAGCTAGGGAAGCAAGGATGCAACAATACTTGGAAAAGGTACGGGAACTGATAAAACAATTCCAAACTTGGAAGATTATACAGATATTGAGGGATGAAAATGTTGAAGCAGATGCCTTAGCTAATCTCGCAACCGCAACTGATGTAGCAAAAGATGCAAATGCTGCAGTTATACATTTATTTCACTCAGTTCTCGATCCAGAAAAGAATGAGGTAAAT
>NW_017705849.1:0-1102 GCF_001879085.1 Nicotiana attenuata | reverse complement strand
TACCTATACATTCCATGGCAACAGACAGTAAGGCAGTTTGTCGTTGTTCTTAACCCCAGGCACATTTCCGTTCCCAATAATCTCCATGAAAAGACTACCATGATTTCCGAACGAACCGAGGGAGAGTCGAGGCATGAAAAAACTTATCTATGATCTGCTTATTTCCTAAGTACGTATCATCCGCTGCCTTATCCGCCGTCTCTGCGGCCGCCAAAAGCCTACCCTCTCTCGGATATTGAGTGGGTTGACCCGGGAAGAGATCCGGACGAACCTTCCAACAAGCAGAATAGAAGTTGACCATAAGGCCATCTCGGGCATGGGAAAGAAAGGCGGCGGACAACCGACTTAACTGGAGAGCCTAAACGGCATTGAGGATGAGTCCACCGGTCGACAAACGGCTTCTATCTACAGGTGCTTTCATTATGGATCGGTCGACTTGTCACGATTGATTGCTCACACACAATTAGGTTAGGCAGGCTTGGGGAGGTGATCTGAATCGCTATCGATACGATGCGGGGCTGATTTGCTGACCGTAACGAACTTGACTCTGCCCCTGTAAAAAAAAGGGCGGGAAGACCTTTGACCTGGGCTGGGGAGGGATTGGGGTCGCTTTTCTTTAGGACTTTAGTCCGTAACAAGGCTCGAAGACCTCCGGCTGGATTTGAAATGGATCAGGTAGGGCATCCGTTTACGACGTGGGTGGGATTAGAAGTTTTCTCTATTTTCTTCAATGGTAGGAAATACGCATCAGCGGGGGTATATGGGAGGAAACCAGTCTGCAGTAATTCAAATTGCTCCTTCGGATCACTAAGTAAAATCTTGACTCACACATACCGCGGTGTATTGTTGTCAACTCACATAGTCGCACCTACCAGCAACAAGACGACTACTCCCTGCACGCCACTAAACGGCGCTATTTAACGCTTGGGTTCGCCCAATACAAGAACTACAGCCCAACCTAGCTTAAGGCTAAAGCCGTGGACTACACCCCCGTGAGAGCCCTCTATTTGACTAACATACTCCCTTTTGATCTCCCCCATACCTTCATATCAAAGCTGGGAATGATTGACTTTCGGATTAAAATAATAGCGCATAATGGCAG
>NW_017705848.1:0-1102 GCF_001879085.1 Nicotiana attenuata | reverse complement strand
TGGCGTAGGGCCATTGTTATTGCTTTATCAGCTAAAAACAAGATTGGTTTCATTGATGGAAGCATCAAAGAACCAGATCTGAATTCAGACACTCACAAGGCCTGGAATAAATGTAACGATATGGTTATATCTAGGTTGCTGAACTCCCTCTCAAAGGATATAGTAGACAGTGTGCTCTACTCCAAGACTGCAAAGGACATCTGGACAGAATTGGAGGACAGGTTTGGCCAATGCAATGGAGCTCAGCTGTATAAATTGCAGAAAAAACCTATCAGAACTTGTTCAAGGTAACTCTGATGTTGCAGGTTATTATACTAAGCTTAAGAAGATATGGGATGAACTAGATACTCTTAATACCTGTGTTGTTTGTTCTTGTGATTGTTCTTGTGGAGGAACATTAATGGATTCCTGAATAATTCCAGCCTGATCTTGAACTATGTTGTTCCTCATTGTATTAAATCCATTGGGTATTGAAGGTTCAAACATGTCAAAGTCACCCTGTGATCACATATATTCAGTAGGTAATCTTATGGTCAATTTATGACAGCACATCTTAGAATAACTGTCGAAAGTCATCAAGGGTTTAGTGTGAGGGTTCGCCTAGAAATTTAGAATTTAGAAGGGTGAACAGGTTATTCTCAATATTTTCCCCTGATGATGTTATGTGAGTTGATAATAAAGGTTGCATAACTGTATTCCACATTAGGCCGCACTAGGAATATGAAGTTTCCCCATAGTTGTTCGCCATATATTTTGTGTATTCACATGTCTATGTCCAAGAAGGTAGGTGGAGATCATTTGTGTACCATCCTGGTGTAAATTATTGAAGGTGATTGTTGATGGATAGTTAGCTTATGCGAGGTGTCCCTAGTAAGTGTCAAGCCTAATCTCGGTCGAGTAGTGACGAGATCAGGTCAAGGCCCTACTGGTATATAAATAACAAAATAAGACAGCATAAAATATTACATAAAGATAAATACTAAAATTTAACGAGAATGAAATCATAGAAAAATAACAGCTCAATACACAGAGATAATAACAAGGGATCTCCGAGGATACCGTCCCGTAGTCCCAAACGTAAATGTGCAGTGGATCTCCCAGG
>NW_017705847.1:0-1102 GCF_001879085.1 Nicotiana attenuata | reverse complement strand
TTGGAGAAGACTATTACGTTGATCCCTTCTTGTGATCGATTTTAGCACTAGCATGGTTCGCTTCGGCCGTGTCATTAGCGTCAATGATGATCTTTCCATCTCTCACCAACGTCATGATCTTCTCCTTTAAGACGAAGCATCCTGCTGTAGGGTGACTGACGATGCGGTGATATTTGCAATACTTGGGATCATCCACCTCTTTTAGATCTTTCACCGCGTCGCTGAGATTCAATGATTCCATCATAGGCCCTTTCTCTACAGCCTAGAGATCCTATAAGCTTTCGGGGCTCTGTAGAGATGGGAGCGGATTCAGTGAAATAGGAGGCTCAAGTGGTTCATCCGCTTATTCAAGGGATATTCTAAGAGGAAAGTACGCTATTCGTCGGTGAGGGATCTATGGTAGCTCGTCTATCTCTTAGCATCGATGGCAGGCCTACTTTTACAGCTTGAGACTTCCTTTGCCTTTGAAAGGTTGGAATCCAGGAATCGTGGACTAGAGCCCTTATTCTAGGTCGATGTGCCACCAATACATTCTACCTTTGAAATCTGGCTTTACCTGGGCCGCTTCTCGACCGAGATCCCTTCGATGGATGTCACCGTGCTTGTCTCTTCTCAACTGGATTTGGCTTCTATTTAAGACTTTTTGAATATTGAATCTAACTACTAGCATCGGTCCCGGCAAAGACCCCTCTTTCGTTCGAGCAAAGGGCGCCTAACCTGAAAGAGGAAATAGGGGGTTTTCCTCGATGCGAAAGAGCTAGATCAGTAGTTTATCTGGGACGAATTCCTACTTACTTTTCTTAGTAATGGTAACGAAGGTATGCCAAGGGAAGCTCGGGCCAACCTATGTCTCAGTAGCTGCCCGAGAAAGGACCACTCAATCCAGACAGGTTCTCGCAACTGCCTTTCAAACAGGACCTCGAGAGGCAAGCCATGGAAGTACCGCTAGGTAGGGAGCGAGCTCCTACTTCATTGGATGTCTGATGAAAATGGGGGCTTCCAACTGAGATTCATGAAGAGAAGAGAGGACCCGACGTCACAACCTGTGTCGAGCCTATGAAAGAGTATGCCCGAGTGGAACTGAGAAGATCAAATGACCCGA
>NW_017705846.1:0-1103 GCF_001879085.1 Nicotiana attenuata | reverse complement strand
AGTTGTAACTTTCGTGTCCCTTAGCATATAAACCTCAGAAAGTACTCTACTCAGCGCATTAATTGATTCCTGAATAACTCCAGCCTGATCTTGAACTCTGTTGTTCCTCATTGTATTAGATCCATTGGGTATTGTAAGTTCACACGAGTCAAAGATGAAGCTCCACAGTATGATCACATGTATATTTGATAGGTAATTTTATGGTCAGTGTATGATAGCACAACTTAGAGTAATTGTTGAAGGTCATCAAGGGTTTAGTGTGAGTGTTCGCCTAGAGATTTAGAGTTTGGAGGGTGAGCAGGCTATTCTCAATATTTTCCCCTGAAGATGTTATGTGAGTTGATAAAAATGGTTGCATAAGTGTATTCCACATTAGGCGGCACTAGGAGTATGAAGTGTCCCCATAGTTGTTCGCCATATATTTTGTGGATTCACATGTCTATGTCTAAGAAAGTAGGTGGATACCAATTGTGTATCATTCCGGTGTAAATTATTAAGGTGAAGTTAGTGGATAGTTAGCTTATGCGAAATATCTACTTGTTATCCTTGTTAAGTAAGTTTAGGGGTCGAAATTG
Source organism: Nicotiana attenuata (assembly GCF_001879085.1). Lineage (NCBI taxonomy): Eukaryota > Viridiplantae > Streptophyta > Magnoliopsida > Solanales > Solanaceae > Nicotiana > Nicotiana attenuata. Next base: position 528 of record NW_017705846.1, on the reverse strand, counting down.
CTCCGGTGGATGTGTTCTGGAGAAGTCTGTAGATATAAGAGGCCATTGAAGGCCGAGAGTGTTGTGGAAATAAAATATTGTGTCTTGATTACATAGCCGTTGGTTTTGATTTGGAAGGTACCCTCTAGGTGATATGATTTAAAAATGTGCAGTCCATGCCCAGGTATCATCGTGATAAAGTAGTGTTTGTAATGCTGAGATTCTTGTCATTGATATATAAATATTGTGGTGCTTTATCGAGTTGAGAAAGCCACATGGGAAACGGAAGGTGAAATGAAAGAAAAATATCCCCATCTGTTTGAACAAGTCTAGTAGTGATCAATGTTGTGTTCCATTTGGTGCAAAGACACCCCATATCTCCCCTAAATGCTTTACTATTGTAACTCCTCAAGTTGTGCAAGAATTGTATGTGTTATGATTATTTGAGTCATGTGAAAACCCTTTTTGGTAAATGAAAGTTTTGTAAGAACTCTTGTGATAAGTGAATGATATATTGAAATGCGTATAGTGTATTGGTTGAACTGTATG
>NW_017705845.1:0-1103 GCF_001879085.1 Nicotiana attenuata | reverse complement strand
CATGATACATAAAGAGATCGAGGTGTACGTAGATGATGTCATCATCAAATCCAGGAAAGCCACTGACCATATGGGAGATTTAAGAAAGTTCTTCAACAGATTAAGAAGGTATAACCTGAAACTGAATCTCGCCAAGTGCGCTTTCGGGGTTCCAGCCGGAAAATTGCTTGGGTTCATCGTAAGTCGGTGGGGAATAGAACTCGATCCGTCGAAGGTTAAGGCCATTCAGGAATTGCCACCGCCAAAGAACAAAAAAGAGGTTATAAGTTTCTTGGGGAGACTCAACTACATCAGCCGGTTCATAGCCCAGTCCACTGTCATTTGTGAACCAATCTTTAAAATGTTGAAGAAGGACGCCGCCACTAAATGGACCGATGATTGTCAAAAGGCTTTCGACAGAATCAAGGAATACCTGTCAACGCCTATTGCTCTACCTTGCAGTACTGGATGGAGCATTTGGTTGTGTTTTGGGACAACATGATGAAACGGGGAGAAAGGAGCAAGCCATCTACTATCTCAGCAAAAGTTCACCCCGTACGAGTCCCCGTATTCCCTGCTAGAACGCACCTGTTGTGCTCTGACTTGGGTAGCTCACAAGTTGAGGCATTATTTCTGTGCCTATACCACTTATCTCATATCAAGGATGGATCCGCTAAAGTATATCTTCCAGAAGCCCATGCCCGTGGGCAGGCTGGCCAAATGGCAAATTCTGTTGAGTGAGTTCGATATTGTCTACGTGACCCAGAAAGCGATCAAAGGACAAGCACTAGCCGATCATCTTGCCGAAAACCCCGTGGGTGGAGAATACGAGCCTCTAAAGACGTATTTTCCCGGTGAGGAGGTTTCTTTCATAGGAGAAGACATTGTAGAATCCTATAATGGCTGGAGAATGTTTTTCGACGGAGCGGCAAACTTTAAAGGAGTTGGCATAGGAGTGGTTCTAGTATCAGAAACAGGTCAGCATTACCCGGTGTCCGCCAAACTCAAGTTCCCGTGCACCAACAACATGGCCGAGTACGAAGCCAGCATCTTAGGGCTCAAGCTGGCCATTGCTATGAAGGTTCAGGAGTTACTAGTGATCGGGGATTCAGATTTCCTCATAC
>NW_017705844.1:0-1103 GCF_001879085.1 Nicotiana attenuata | reverse complement strand
ACCGGTGTTGGAGTTGAAACCACTTCCTCCACACCTCAGATATGAATTCTTGGGCTCTAATTCTACTCTTCCAGTTATTCTTTCTTCTTGCCTTACTATTCTTGGGCTCTAATTCTACTTTTCCAGTTTGCATGCATAAGATCATTTTGGAGGAGGATGCACGACCATCTCTTGAACATCAAAGGAGACTTAATGATGTGATGCAAGAAGTGGTAAAGAAGGAGGTTATCAAGTGGCTTGACGCCGGTGTGGTTTACCCGATCTCGGACAGTTCATGGACCTCTCCGGTCCAATGTGTGAAAAAGAAGGGTGGAATGACGGTAGTGACCAATGCCAACAATGAGTTGATTCCTACTCGGACAGTTACGGGTTGGAGAGTGTGTATGGACTATGAAAGCTAAACAAGGTGACAAGAAAAGATCATTTCCCACTACCATTCTTGGACCAAATGCTTGATCGTCTTGCGGGCGGGCCTTTTATGTTTTCTAGATGGCTACTCGGGGTATAATCAAATTCTCATTGCCCCAGAGGATCAGGAGAAGACAACCTTTACATGTCCTTATGGCACGTTCGCTTTCTCGAGAATGCCATTCGGACTATGTAATGCCCCAGCGACCTTTTAAAGATGTATGATGGCAATCTTCACCGACATGGTGGAGGATATCTTGGAGGTGTTCATGGACGACTTCAGTGTGGTGGGAGATTCATTTGAAGAATGTTTGGTGAACTTGGATAGGGTTTTGGCAAGATGTGAAGAAACCAACCTTGTGCTCAACTGGGAGAAATGTCACTTTATGGTGCAAGAGGGAATTGTATTGGGCCACAAAATCTCAAGGCAAGGAATTGAAGTTGATAAGGCAAAAATAGAGGTTTATCTTAAGACTCCCTCCCCCTACTTCTGTCAAAGGGGTGAGGAGTTTTCTTGGTCATGCCGGGTTCTACCATGCGATTCATTAAAGATTTTTCAAAAATTGTGAACCCGCTTTGCAAGTTGTTAGAGAAGGATGTCAAGTTTATCTTTGATGAGAAGTGCATGGAGTCTTTTGAGCTACTGAAACACAAGTTGACAACAACCCCTATAATCACTGCACCAAATTGGGACT
>NW_017705842.1:0-1103 GCF_001879085.1 Nicotiana attenuata | reverse complement strand
TTTACGGGGGGGGTTCCCCCTTAAAAAAACGGGGGGGGGGGTAACTTTTTTTTTACGGGGGGGAAAAACGTTTTTTTAAAAACGTTAGGGGGTTCCCCCCCTAAAAAAAGGGTTACCCCCCCCCTAAAAACGGGTAACGTAACCCGGTAAAACGGAAACGGTTTTTTACGGGTTAAAAAACGGGGGTAAACCGACGGGGTTAAAGGGGGACCGGGAAACGTTACGACCGAAAACTTTAGGGGTACCAACGGTTTTACAACCGTTTTACTTTACCCTAGGGTAATTCGGGAAATCCGTAAGTTTAAAAACCGGGGGGGCGGTTTTTTACGAAAGGTTTAAGTACCCGGACAAGTTCCAAACGGGACGAACCCTGGGGGAAAGTAATCGTTAACAAGGACGGTTCGAAATGGGAAAAACTTAGAAAGGGTTTTATAGGTTTCGATAGTTCGGGGAAAATGGACCCATCTACCACGATGGCCGNGTGCACATGCGTTGAAGTGCTTTTCGAATAAAGTTGGGATATAGGGGGCAACAAACGTANATTGGAATAGGCAATACAGTGTTGCGAACATACGTAGACACGGTATAGTGGGAAGTTCGTATCCATAGGTGTGAGCATATGGCCGCGGAACCTTTAAGTTGGATGTACAGGACATTTGCGCAAGCTGAAAGTGCAAAAGAGAACGCGTATACGGAACCAAATGGGTGTTGGTGAGTCCGTTTATGCGCGTAAATGTGGCATATGCTCTCAAACTGGACATGACCGTCGTAAATGGTTCTTCAGGTGGTGGGCGTGCCCGGTGGTAATCCTGGTGCAACTTCGTCCAATGTACCCAACTATCAAGGATACCCATAGTCCTTTATTTGGTATTAGTTTTTGTATACATGTCTGTATTTTTGTTTGTTTCAATATATATGAAATAAAATAAATTTCCACAATCCTGTTGCATGTTATTTTTTAACGTTATATTTTGATATGGTTGGAGCAATATTGAGGTATGAGTGTTACTAAACATGAGCAAGAATGTGGTATAAAAAAAAATTCGTTATGAAAAAGCTGAAAAGTATGTGCAAACACTGCTTTGTTTCAGAAAAATTGAATT
>NW_017705841.1:0-1103 GCF_001879085.1 Nicotiana attenuata | reverse complement strand
CCGTCGGTGCAAATCTTGAATAAGTACGGCTCATCCCAATAGAAATCCAAACTATCCCGTTTGAGCTTCTTTCTTTGGTTAGAAGAGAGCTCACACGGGATTATACCAGTCACAAGGTAATTAGCAACATCTGCAAACCATGGCATATCATTCATTGAAACAAAAAGTAGTTGCTCATCGGGAAATGTATCATTGATCTCTAGGCCATCACACGTCCTCCCTTCTTCCTCCAAGCGGGACAACGTGGTCCGCCACTTGGTTTTCACTACCTTTCCGGTCCACAATTTCCAAATCAAATTCGTTAAAGCAGCAAGACCCATCGGATCAGCCTAGCTTTGGAGTCTTTCTTCGTCATCAAATACCTAAAAGCTGCATGATCGGTGTGCACTATGACCTTGGCTCCCATGAGATACGGCCGAAAATTTTCCATTGCGAACACAATAGCCAACAACTCTTTCTCAGTTACCGTGTAGTTCCTTTGAACATCATTCATTGTCTTGCTCGCGTAGTACACCGGATGAAACATTTTGCTCACTCTTTGACCCAAAACTTCCCCAACCGCAACATCACTCGCGTCGCACATGAGCTCGAAAGGCAAGCTCCAGTTGGGTGCGGTAATGATAGGGGTGGTGGTCAACTTATGCTTGAGAAGTTCAAATGCTTGCATACATCCTTCATCGAACACGAACTTGGCATCCTTTTCTAGCAGCTTGCACAAAGGATTCACTACCTTCGAAAAGTCCTTGATAAATCTCCAGTAGAACCCCGCATGCCCAAGAAAACTTCTAACCCCCTTGACAGAAGTGGGGGGAGGAAGCCTTGAAATCACCTCTATTTTAGCTTTGTCCACCTCTATGCCATGTTTTGAAATTTTATGACCGAGTACTATGCCCTCCTCAACCATAAAGTGACATTTTTCCCAATTGAGCACAAGATTGGTGTCTTCACAACGGGCAACACTCTATCCAGATTTTTCAAACATTCATCAAATGAGTCACCCACCACACTAAAGTCATCCATGAACACCTCCAAAATATCTTCCACCATATCGGTGAAGATGGTCATCATACACCGTTGGAATGTCGCCGGTGCAATACACAACC
>NW_017705839.1:0-1103 GCF_001879085.1 Nicotiana attenuata | reverse complement strand
ACTGAAAGGGGGGTGGATTGTTTGGTTGTTGGAACATGGGGGGCCTTTGAAAGCCTTGCCCCCTACCACCATTATTCCACCCTCCTTAATTGCTATTGTTGTTGTTCCAATTGTTGTTTTTACCGTTCCAATTGCCTTGGTTATTACCTTGATTACCCCAATTGTTGTTCTGATTGTTATTGTTCCAATTGTTACCACCTTGTTGTTGATTATTGTTATTCCAATTGCCACCTCCTTGTTGATTGCCCCAATTGCCTTGGGGGTACCAATGTTGATTCCCTTGATTTCCTCTATTTCCTTGGTAGTTATTGACATATTGGCATTCCTCACTTTGATCATCAAAACACTCGTTCGAATAACCACCACCATCATTGTTGTTGTCAAACTGCTCACCATTACCTTGAGGTTGTTGTTTCCCTCTTTGCCTCCTTTTTAGCATAGAAACATTCTCCATTGCATTGACTTGGCGCGGGTTTTGTACTTGTTGCAATTGCGCCTTCGCCAACTGATTCATTGTTGTTTTAAGTTCGGAAATAGCTTGGCTATGGTCACTCAACTCCTTGTGCAAATGGATGACCGTAGGGTCACCTTGGGGTACATTCGCTCGGCTTTGCCATGCCGAAGAGGTGTCAGCCATTTAATCAAGTACGTCACATGCCTCTTGGTAAGAAAGTTTCATAAAGTTCCCACCGGCCAATTGGTTCACAATGCATTGATTGGTGGTGTTGATGCCCCTATAGAAAGTCTGCTGGATCATCGCCTCAGTCATGTCGTTGTTAGGGCACTCCTTCACCATTGTTCTATATCGCTCCCAAATCTCATGCAATGGTTCCGTTGGCATTTGCTTGAAGGCTAGAATCTCGTCCCGAAGAGCCTCCATATGACTTGGAGAAAAGACTTGGCGATAAATTTGTCCGCCAATTCATCCCATGTGGTGATAGAATGATTTGGTAACCTTTCTAACCAGTCCAACGCTTTGCCCCGAAGAGAAAACGGGAAAAGCCTCAATCTCAACGCATCCTCTGACACGTTTGTTTGTTTGCTGCCCTAGCAAGTATCTACGAACCCCTTCAAGTGCTTGTATGCATTTTGGTCGGAGGCGC
>NW_017705838.1:0-1103 GCF_001879085.1 Nicotiana attenuata | reverse complement strand
GTCTAAGTTTTCTTAGCTAGCATTCAGACATAATTTTGGTTGAAACTTGGGGGAAAAAAATTAAAATTGTGTTAAAAAATATTTTTTGGAAATTGAAATTGTACGTGGACATGCATTTTACTGGAAAAATGATGAAGTCTGTAAGTGGAAGAAATGATTAGGAACATGAATATTTTTCTTCAATTTTTTTCAAAAATTGATCAAATTACATGAGCAAACAATGTTTTCAATTTTATGTCCAAATAGGAGCTTAACTTTAAAAAAAGGCAGAATAGCCTAGGAGACACTTGTACTTGTTCCGGTTTGTCATCCCGGTCCCTACACTCCATAAAGTTTCATCCAGGCACTTCAACTTAATCAAAACAAGACTTTTCAATACCTCCGGAATCGTGTGATGCTCACTTGCTCGACGTGGATGACAAATCAGCATCCACATCAGATTCTACGCCAAAATAATATTATTTAACAAAAATTTAATTTCATAAACAAAAAATAAAATAAAAAAAAGCAAAAAAATTAAAATTAAAAATTAAAAGAAAAACCCCTACCTACCCTTCTTACAAACCCCACTCAAACCTTCTTAAAAGAATAACCCACCTACCATGCTCCTCCACCATGAATACCACTACTTCCTTCACTCCTCTTTTAAAGAAAGTTATTTATCCATGAAAAATACATGAGTAGAGAATTAAGTCTTTTGAATTTTGACTTATTCCTCTACTCCAATTTGGAAGGGCTGTGAAAAAATTTGAAAGGTAAAATCACCGGAAAAAATGGAGGAGTCATAGAGAAGGGGAAGATGACATGATGGAAGAAGAAATACACACCAAGGAGAAAATCTAATAAAAGAAGGGATGAAGAAAAAGGGGAAAGGAGGGGATCTAAAGAAGAAGATGAGGAGAAGAGGGGGGGGGGGTCAGAACGAAGGGAGGGGGGCTGAAGAAGAATAAGAGGGGGGAGGGGGGGCAGAATGAAGGGGGAGGGATGCGAAGAAGAAGAGGAGAGGGGGAGGAGGGGTGCAGGAACAAAGGGGGAGGCGCTGCTAGTGTATTTTTATTTTTTATTTATTAATTTTATTTTTTTAATAAAAAGAATCATCAGCT
>NW_017705837.1:0-1103 GCF_001879085.1 Nicotiana attenuata | reverse complement strand
TTCATCACTGAGAGGCATTGCATTTGACATGCGAACCTGGGATACATGCATAGAGATGCATTTCCTTCTGCTACCCGGTTTTGGTGACATTCATGATTTTACCTGTATCTTGACATGTAGGCATAGAGATGTATTTTCCTTATGCTATCTGAAAATGAAACATCTTAATTATTGTTGAAAGGATTTTTGGGAAAAACACAGTTTTCAAGGTTACTCATATTTTTGGCAATTTCGGTAAAAGATTTGGGTTTTCACTGTGACACTTAAAAAGCATGCCTATTTTCTGGAACTGTGAACGAACTGAGCGTTTTATCTCTGAGACACTTCTTTTATTACTTGCATTATGCTATGTGAATTGTTGTTGGCTATTGGTGTCGAACTCGATGGAGCTGAAATTGAAGACGTACCTGCGTTCCTGTTGTAGTTGCCTCTTGTTCATGGTAGCCTTAGATTCATAAAACTCTGTTTATGTACTTTACGAATAGATGACGTATTTGTGAGCACATGATTTTTGCCCTATATGAATTACTCCCAAAATTCAAAAATGATTTCTTTAATTTTACAATTTTTGTGAATTTTGTGTTATTTTCTGATAATTGTTGCATTTTATTAGTGTTTGTTTTAATTCACACGAAAATATAAAAGATACACTTGGCATGTGCATTTAGGATTTAATTTCACATTTTAGGATTAATTGAGTTACTTTATAAAGAAGAAAACAACAAAAATAGTTCTTTTGCATTTATACTTGTAATTTGTCTTAGTTTGCATTTAATTAGAATTTATGGTATTTGGAAATTGAGTAATATAATTTTAGAAGTTAATTTGGGTTGTCAATTGTGGATTTGACATTTAATAAAAATCAGAAAAATATAAATAATGATTGAAAATAAATACAAAATGAAAAAGAAAAAGAAAAGCAAATTAATAAAAGAAAAAGTAGGGCTGTCCTAATGAAGACCCAAGATTGGGCCAATATCAAATTAATTCGAGCCCAATCCCTCAAACTCAGTTCGAATTGACCCCAGCCCAAACGGTTTTGATCTGGTCCAGCCCCTACTATACAAAACGAACGTCGTTTGGTATTAATGTAAAGGCCGAAC
>NW_017705836.1:0-1103 GCF_001879085.1 Nicotiana attenuata | reverse complement strand
AAACAACATAATCATCTAACACCCATGACCCCAGAATATTTGGGGTTTTAGCTACTCATATTCATACAAATATCAACAATATAAGTCTTAAACATAATATAAGTAAATACTAGGAGAAGGTTTAGAAAATACCCTTCATCCACCTATTGGGCTAAAAATGCCTCTTCATCCACCTTTTTGGTTCACTGATACCCTTTGACCGTTAGGTCAATGCTGAATTAAAAATTATTATTATTCTTTTTGTAAAATATTTTTTTAAGTTTTACAAAAAGAATAATAATTATTTTTAATTTAGCATTGATCTAACGGTCAAAAGGCATAAGTGAACCAAAAAAATGGATGGAGGGGTATTTTTAGCCCAATAGGTGGATGAAGGGTATATATATATAAATGTAATTCTATTACCTCAATTTGAATCATTCCTGAACTGCGATCAGGTAAACGTTCTCATTTCTCACTTCTCATTCCAATTTTCTCATACAGCACTGAAACTTTTTCATGTTTTTTTTGATCTTTTTGGCATCATATTTATATGAAAAGTTCGATCTTACGAATTCGAACAGTCGATGGCAACGTTTCTTTGAGATGTTGTTAATTTTTTTTTTTTAATTTTGGTTATCTTTTTCTTGGGGGAGTTAGGAAGTAGCATTGAAATCCCAAAAATTTGAGTTATTTACCTGCATTAAGTTTTACTATTCATGATGGAAATGCTCATAAACTCAAAGGGATGAAAAGCAAAGGTATTGTATCACCTAATACGTACATACTCAACATGTTTCGCCAACTTTCTAAAATTAACTTATTTTGAAAAATATTTTTTTTAAAAGTGTACTTTTTCAAATTAAAATACTTTTGGCGTAAGAAGTAGTTTATATTTAGTAATTAATTTTAAAAAAAGTATTTTTGAACGTCAATTAGTGTCTGGCCAAGTTTCTTAAAAGTGCTTCTAAGTATATTTTTCTAAAAGTTTTTTTCGTTTTGGTAACCATTGTGAATTACTATTAACAAACCAAAATGATTACAAATAAAGAGCACCTAACTCCACGTAGCATAACTTTAGGCCCCCGGCAAAACAGAGCAAAAAAAATAGAATACTAGTTACA
>NW_017705835.1:0-1104 GCF_001879085.1 Nicotiana attenuata | reverse complement strand
ACCAACCCCCTGTGTTGAGTTCCCCAAGTCAAATGCACATGATGCAAACAAACGTCCTACTACGGGATCCGGCATGAATTTTTGTTCTTCTAGGTTTACCCTAGGTTATTTGGCTAGACCTGGCTTACCCGAGCGGACAACTCGAGCCGAGGGGGAGGCAGCGTATCGGGGATACAGAAGCTCCGCCGGCTTAGCAACTTATCCAACCTCGTTTTAAATGGGAAGAGACTCTAAACAGAAAAGAAGCTACACGAAGTGCACCCTTCTCCATGATGTAGAAGACTTAGAAAGAGGATGGGATTCGCGATAGTTTATATATACAATTTCAACAAATATCAAAGCGGTAAAACATTTAGCACATATAGCATGGAACATGTAGAAAAATCAGATAAAGCCAAATATAACAATTTTACTAAGCTCGAATTCTTGAACCCTGAATCGAAATTCTGGGTTCGTCTCCCCAGCGGAGTCGCCAGAGCTGTCACACCTCCTTTTTTACACACCTACCCCGAAGGGTAAATGTATAAGGGAGTTTTTCCATTTAAAGTGACATTATTCGAAATGGGATCATTTATTTATTTTTAGAGTCGCCACTTGGGATAAGATTGGCTTTTGGTGTCCCAAGTCACCGATTTAATTTAAATCCCAAATCGAGGAAAATTTCGACTTCCCAATTGGAGTCTGCGAACCAGAAATTCTGTGTAAGGAATTCTGTTGACCCGAGAGAAGGTGTTAGGCACCCCCGGATCCCGTGGTTCTAGCACGGTCGCTTAAATTATCATAAATGGCTAAAATCTGGTTTTTATACATATTTAAACCTATAGTGCAATTTTAAGATTATTTACCACTTTTAGTTTATTTTATTTTTACGAAAGTGAACGCCGTTGAAGAGCGTATTTTTGGATCACGTCACATGAAATGCACCCGGATCCTAAACACCTCTTATTCAGCGTTTTGGGATTTGGATTTGGGTTGCATGAAATGCGCACCCGAGTTTAGGAAAGTAACATTATTAAAAAAAACGTGCCTGAAGTGGCTAGCGCCTTATTAACTTTGCGGGTAAGCCACGAAAATTCGCTAAACGGCACGCCCCAAATTCTAAGT
>NW_017705834.1:0-1104 GCF_001879085.1 Nicotiana attenuata | reverse complement strand
AGGAGAAGATCAACGATGAGTGCACCACTTGGGAACTGGGAAGGGCGAATCTGCAAGTGGCTCATGAAGGAACACCTCAAGTGAAAAGATCAAGAGGAACACTTCTGTATTCTCAATATGAGAATTTTACTATGAAGGAAGGAGAAACTATCCAGGAGATGTATACTAGATTCATCACTTTGACAAATGAACTTGAATCTCTTGGAAGAATTATTCTTGAAGAAGACAAGGTTGAGAAGATTCTGACAAGGGTTCTGCCAGTCACATGGGAAAGCAAAATCACTGCCATTCAGGAATCCAAGAATATTGCTACCCTTAGACTGGATGAACTGATTGGAAACTTAACTGCCTATGAAATGAGGAGACAAACCATGAAGATGGATACCCCCAAAAACGGAGAGATGCTTAGCTCTCAGAATTACTGAAGGTGCAGATTTGGAAGATGATGAAGTGGCTATGATCACTAGGGATTTCAAGAAGTACCTGATGAGAGGAAAGGGTTCTTCAAGAGGTACAAACTTCAATAAAACAAGAGCTCCGGAGAAACAGACCAATGAGGGATGCTACAAGTGTGGTAAGACTGACCACATGATCAAAAATTGCCCTCAATGGGAAATTGAGTGGAAGAAAGAAAGAGCTGAACGAAGGAACAGGAAGAAGGAACAGGTTCAACCAAAGAAAAACAAAGGTTCAACCAAGGATATGGTTGCTGGTTGGGGAGAAACCTTAGATGAAGACTCAGAAGATGAAGCTGAGGAGGAGTAAGCACTAGTGGCCATTGGAGAATCAGATGATGAACAAGAGGTAAGTATTCTTCATCTCAAAGACAAGATTAAATTCTTGTCTAAAGAAAGGCTGGCCGAGCTATTAATAGACTTCATTGATGAGTCTGAGATAATTAATAATGAGAAGAAAGTTCTGTCTAGGGAATGTGTGATTCTAAAAGCAAAATGTAAAAGTCTAAAGTCTAGGGCAAATGAGAGTGATAACAAAAATGCTGAGTTGAAGAACCAGGTTCTTGAACTTGACAATAGTGTCCTAGAGCTTAGGTCTAAAAACTTAAAACTGAAATTAGGAACAGGAAAGAAGAAAGCTGATCACACA
>NW_017705833.1:0-1104 GCF_001879085.1 Nicotiana attenuata | reverse complement strand
AGAAATCAAGAAAAAGAAGAAAAAGAAACAAAAAAGATGAACTCAAATGTGAAGCAAGCAAGGGCGCGGATTGCTCAAAATCTGATTGAAGTCACAAGCTCCGTTGACACTGTGTCGACTCAATGCTGCATGAAGAAGTAGACACCTACAACTTGCAAGCGTCAAGATTCAGATCGAAGTCCACAGCAAAATCAGCTAAGACTCAAGATCAAGCTTCAAGACAATTATAGATAGGAATCTTGTAACTCATAGTTGATAGGCCTAGCTAGCTCAGCTTTTTGATTTTCTTTTGGTGTAATAAGGAGGTCAGCAAGCAATAGCAGCAGCAACATCAGTGAGATCACAGCTCCTGGTAGTCCCAGCTACCAAACCTTCCAGAACTACACTGACCTGATTCCTTTATAGCCAAGGATATGTAGGCAACCTTTGAAGCAGGGCTCGGTCAGACGGTTTTAAAATGCTTCTCATGGAGTGCCAAGCAGGCAAAAATCCCATAGTTGCTCATTTATCTTTGCCCGAAAACCCTTCGTGTCTCCGAGCAAAGAGGGGCAGCTGTGAGCACGTGATTTTTGCCTCGCTTGAATTATTCCTATATATTCCCATAAAATTAGGACTTTTTCGTTAATTATTTGATTTTTAGGATTTGATTGCATAATTTTGTGTTTGTTTGCATTTTTATGTGCATTCTTAGTTTGATATAATTCATAAAAAATAAAAAAAATATATATAGTGTATTTGCATTTAGCACCCCATTTAAGTATTTTTAGTTTTATTAGTTAATTAACATTACAAAAATGGAAGAAAATAACAAAAATAGTCCTTTTGCATCTTTACTTTTAATTTTGATCTTCTCCTTAATATTCTTTTAAAATTAGGATTTAGTTGATTTTGAAAATTAATTAGTTTAATTTTAGAATTAAATCAGATCTGTTAATTCTTTTTAATTTACAAGAATTTGAAAAAAAAATGAGAAAAAATGAAAAGAAAATCAAAAAGAATTTGAGTATGTTAATAAAATGCCCCATTTTGGGCCAACCCATCACAAAATCCAAAGCCCAAATGAACCAAACCCAATCCAAACATCCCTGATCCGGTCCAGTTCCC
>NW_017705832.1:0-1105 GCF_001879085.1 Nicotiana attenuata | reverse complement strand
ATTTCCTCCATGCGAGCTGACCTAGGAGCGATTTTGAAGCTCCATCTTCATCATCTATGTCAAGGTAAGTGATTTTCGCCTATTGCAAGTTAATTACTTGGATTATATCTAAATTATAACATGGAAAATCATGAGAAATTAGTGAAAATTTTGGCTTTGAAGAAAAACCTAGAAATTTTGTATTCTTTGAATTTGACCATGATTTGGGCACGAAATTGGGAGTAAATTATATATTTGAGTTCGTGAGGTTATGGGTAGACTTTATCTTCGAAAAATTTCGAAATCCGGACACGTGGGCCCGAGGTTAATTTTGTCAACTTTTCGATCGGGGTTAGGAATTGTTATAAATTGGGTTATTATGAGTAATTGAACATATGTTAATAGGTTTACATAATTGTTGGCTAGTTTTGGAGCGTTATGCATCGATTTGAGTCTTCGGAAGGGCGTGGAATGCCGGTTATGGATCTTCGGAGCGAGGTGAGTCTTCTTTCTAAACTTGTAAGAGGTAATTGTCCCCATAGGTGAATTAATTGGATATGTGCTGCTATTTGCGGGGGCTACGTACGCACGAGGTGACGAGAGTCCGTGCGTAGCTACTATTATGCTTATGTCCGGGTAGTCTAGGCCCAAAAACATGCTTTACTTATAATACTTGTAACCTTATTGTTAGATTAAATTGCTTAAATAATATCGAAGTGGCAGATGACTTTCTAAAAGAGTTAAACCTCATTTTCTTGACTTGTAAAAGAGAAATTTACACCTCCTTGAATAATTGTTTCCCTGATGAAGTCTTGATTGACTGTTAAAATGTGTGTTTCTATGTGTACCTGTGTCGCATGTATGATTCGCGAGCAGGGTGGTTGTTTATTTATATTGACCGCGTCGCATGTATGATTCGTGAGTGGGGTAATAGATGCATCTATGGTTCGCTCCATTCGACCCTCTGGCAGTGCACTGTTTAAATATTTGTTGGATCGGGCCGTACGACCTCGACATGATTTGCGCATGCTTGTATTGCTTGCCTTGAAATTCATAGATGTTGATACTTGTTTCTCCCTGGCCTAAGATAAATGTATAAATGATGAAAATGAATTTAAAAATTTCC
>NW_017705831.1:0-1105 GCF_001879085.1 Nicotiana attenuata | reverse complement strand
CGTTTTGATCTTCGGGACGTGTTGGAGAGTCCATCTTTGAATTGTGCAAGGTGTTTTGGAGTTTGTCGACATACCGTTGCATCCGGCTCTCCCTGGCCTCGAACTTTTTGTTCGTCTGATTTACCACAAGAAGAGAATCGCACTTGGCTTCGATCACTTCGGCGCCGAGGCTCCTGGCTAATTCTAAACCTGCAATCATAGCCTCATACTCGGCTTCATTGTTAGTCAACCTCCTCGTCCGTATAGACTGCCTAATGACGTCCCCGGCAGGAGGTTTTAGTATGATCCCCAATCCCGACCCCTTTACGTTCGAAGCTCCGTCCGTGAACAATGTCCATACTCCGGACGGAGTTCCCGAGCTCAGCAGGAGCTCTTTTTCGGCCAGGGGAATAAGGGTCGGAGTGAAGTCGGCGATAAAATCAGCCAATACTTGCGACTTAATCGAGGTTCGAGGTCGATATCGGATATCGTACTCGCTAACCTCTATGGCCCACTTGGCCAGCCGGCCGGACAATTCGGGCTTATGCATGACATTTCTTAATGGATATGTAGTTACAACATGTATGGGGTGACTTTGGAAGTATGGCTTCAATTTTCTTGAGGCACTAATTAGGGCTAATGCCAATTTTTCTAGGTGAGGATACTTCGTTTCCGCTTCCCCTAGTGTCCTACTTACGTAGTAGATGGGGAACTGGGTGCCCTGTTCTTCCCTAACTAGGACCCCACTGACGGCTACTTCCGATACGGCCAAGTATAGGTATAGAGGCTCTCCGATTTTCGGAGTATGCAACAAAGGTGGATTAGAAAGGTACCTTTTGAGTTCCTCCAGGGCGTGCTGGCATTCTGGTCCCCACGTGAAATCATTCTTCTTCTTTAGAAGATTGAAAAATTGATGGCTCCTATCCGAGGATCGGGATATGAACCGGCCTAGAGCAGCTATGCGCCCGGTGAGCCGTTGGACGGCCTTTACGTTATCGACAATCTTTATGTCCTCGATTGCCTTAATCTTATCCGGATTGATCTCGATTCCCCTATTGGACACCATAAATCCCAGGAACTTTCCGGATCCGACCCCGAACGCGCATTTCTCCGGGTTCAGCTTCAT
>NW_017705830.1:0-1105 GCF_001879085.1 Nicotiana attenuata | reverse complement strand
TTACAATATAAGGATCAATTCAAAAAGAACCGCTTACAACAAATCATGCCAAGAAATAAAGCTGCCATACATACCTTATTGAAGAACTAATTATGCTTCCTGGGTTCTTACTCGTTCTGTGACAGTTTTCTTCAAGCACATAAATTCCTTTCTCAGCTTTAAGATTATTTCACTTCCAAGAAGTCTCCAAAAATCAACTAAAACACAAAGAAGGATGATACAAAATGGTCACGAGATGTTTACGTTACCTCTCACTAGGTTCGCCTTTGATTTGGTCTTTGAATCACATGAAATTCTTAGAAAGGGTTTTTCGGAGCGTTTTTGGGAAAAGCTAAAGCTGGTAATATTATGTTGAATGCAAGAGAAGAAAGTTGTATTTTATTTTATATCAAATCTAGAAACGCTACTATTTCGAGTGCAAAATGGGTCACTCCGCACTGGCCACTGCTCCCGGTGGGGCAGCCGACATAATATGGTAAAATGTAATTATCTTTTTGCCCCACTAGCGTATCACCGGTTGATTGGTTGCGCTAGATGCCAAAGCCATCCATCTTCAACTTCATGGGTAGGGAAAAACGTGGAGTGTAACATCATCCCCTTTTCGGAACATTCATCCTCGAATATTGATTCGTATCCTAACTCTCAAAATTCTTCAATCGCCCTCTGTGGTACCTGGAGTTGTGCTTGCTAATATTGGTCTCAATATTTTCTCCTTCAGCGTGGAACAAATGAGGGTATCTGGATTTCATATCCTCTTCAGTTTCCCATGTTATTTCTTCTATATTGTTGTTTCTCCAAAGTACTTTAACGGAAGCTACCTCTTTGGTTCGCAACTTACGAACTTGAAGATCTAGGGTAGCCACCAAAATTTTCTCATAGGATAGATCTTCTGTAACTTGAACATCTTTAATAGGGGTAATGCAAAATGGATAACCCAAGCACTTATGAAGCATGGATACATAGAACACCGAGTGAACTGCTCCCAACTCCGAGGGCAACTCAAGTTTGAAAGCTACTTGGCCAATTCTCTGGATAATCCGGTATGGTCCAATATATCGGGGGCTAAGCTTGCCTCTTTTACCGAACCTCATCATGCCTTTCATAG
>NW_017705829.1:0-1105 GCF_001879085.1 Nicotiana attenuata | reverse complement strand
ACATTAAGACATGAGGAATGAATACTGGGAAAGGACCCCGTATGAATGGATTTGGCCTTGGCTTCGAAAACTCGAACCCGAGATTTAATATTTGAGCAATTCCATAAGGATTTGAGAGGGATGGACTGGAGTTTTGGAATGAGGAGGACAGAAGGATTCAAGGGTGTAGTTTAAGGTCGATTGGCGACGGCGCCGCCATCGGAAAAGTGGGCGGCGCTAGGGTTCCGCCCTTTTGAGTTTGGGATTTGAACGGTTTCAGGGGGGCTTGAAGTGAATGAAGTGAATGCTTGAGATGACGGGGTTGAGAGGAGTTTGTGGTACGATTTTAGTAGGGTTTGGAGACCAAACACCGCCGCATGACGATTTCCGGTGGCGGCGGCGGCAGTGAGAGATGAGGATGAAGGGGACGACATGGTCTTAGGTTAAGGGATCTATTCAGACACTTTTGATTAAATGGGAAAGGGATTGAGGGCCTTGGATGAGATAAAATGGAGGGCCAGGATTCAATCATTACCTACTAACTCAAAACGACTTAGTATTCTTTCTATACTACGTCGTTTCATTGATCTCAGAGGTATGGGGTTTGGACTGGGTACAATTTGGGCTGGACGGGTATTTGGGCTAATTTGGCATGGGTTTTGGGGTGTTTGACTTGGGCTGGAATTAGAAATGGCCCAAGTTACACACACCAGCCTACTTATTTGTTTTTTTTCTTCTTTTCTTCCTTTTCTTATTCAATTTTTTAGATTTTATTAAGTACAAAATTAAAAGTAGACAAGACCTGATTTAACTCTAAAATTAAACTAGTTAATTTTCAAAAATTAAACAAATCCTAGTATAAAAAGAAAACTTAAGAAAAAAAACAATGCAAAAGGACTATTTGGTATTTTCTCTTATTTTTGTAATGTTAATTAACCAATAAAAATGTTAAAATGCAAGTATTTATTTTTGTATTTTTCATGAGTTATATCAAATAAAAATGCACAAAAATGCACACAATCACAAAATCATGCAATTAATTCCCTAACATTTAAATAATAAAAGAAAAAAAATCCAAATTTTAATGAAATTCTATAGGAGTAATTCAAGCGAGGCAAAAAATCAC
>NW_017705828.1:0-1105 GCF_001879085.1 Nicotiana attenuata | reverse complement strand
ATATTATTGTATATGAACGGTAGGGCCCTGACCTTCCTCGTCACTACTCGACCGAGGTTTGGCTTGGCACTTACTGGGTACCGCCGTGGTGTACTCATGCCCGTTCCTGCACATGTTTTTCGTGTGCAGATCCAAGTTCATCGGCTCAGCCATACCTTTAGCGAGGCGAGGTGATCTCTAGAGACTTTGAGGTATATCTGCGCGTCCGCAGACCGATGAGTCTCTCTCTATTTCCTCTATTAGCTTTAGATCTCCTGTAGTTTATGTTGATTAGACATTCTGGAGTGAGAACCTTATGTAAACTTTTCTCAGCTTGTGATTTTATGAGATTCCGGGTTTTGGAAGTTGATTCAGTTTTTGAGAACATGTATTGGTTTATGCCGAGCGGCATCTTAAACATTTTATTTCGTTTTATCTGCAGTTTTCCTTTTTTTTTCGTATTTCGTTTCTTTTCCGCAATTTGTTAGGCTTACCTAGTCGTAGAGACTAGGTGCCGTCACAAAAGTTCACGGAGGGCGAACTTGGGTCGTGACACCCTTACTTATCGCTCTTCAGACATTATGAAAAAATCTTGAGAATTTAACAACAAGAAAAATTTATCAAGAAGTTGAAGTATTTCTGAATGATTTTTCTCAAAACCCTTAACGCCTTTAAATAAGGCGATGCCCAAGTCCGGGGGGGGGGGGGGGTTCAAATTTTTGAAAGTAAAATGCAGTTTAAAAGGGCGTTTTACATATTTGAATTACTGTTATGTCAGTTATGCGTGTGAGCACATGATTTTTGCCACGCTTAAACTACTCCTACAAAATTCCTTAGAATTAGGATTTTCTTTATTATTTGAATTTTTAGGAATTAAATTGCATGATTCTGTGTCTTGTTTGCATTTTTTATGTGCATTTTACTTGATATAATTCCAAAAATACAAAATAGTATGCATTTTAATATTACAAAAATAAAGAAAATGACAAAAATGGTTCTTTGCATTTCTACTTTTAGTTTCTTAGATTTGTCTTAAATTTTCTTTTAAAATTTAGGTAATTAGTTTAATTTTGTAAATTTAATTAGTTTAATTTTAGAATTCCATTTGGGTCTTTATTCTAGTATC
>NW_017705827.1:0-1105 GCF_001879085.1 Nicotiana attenuata | reverse complement strand
GATGATAAGGTGTAGAGACTTTAGTGGTTGACACCATACTTGGAACAAGGTATCAAAAGCTACTATTACAAAATCCGATCCTCCATCACTAATGATTGCCCGGGGTGTACCAAACCTTGTGAAAATGCTCTCTTTAGAAATGACACCACACTCCTAGCTTCATTGTTGGGCAAGGCCACGGCCTCAACCCATTTTGACACATAATCAACCGCTACAGGAATGTAAGTGTTCCCACACGAGCTAACAAAAGGGCCCATAAAATCGATACCCCATACATCAGAGACATCAACTTCCAGAATTGTGTTCAGAGGCATCTCATCTTTCTTGGAAATCCCGCCCGCTCGTTGACATTGATCACATCTTTTCACTAGGAGTCAGCAAAATAAATTCTTATTTATGAAAGATTTGTGTACAATAGCCCCCGAGGGGTCATGGCATATGATTACAAAAGCACACAAAGGGTCTCTACATGGAAGTAAAAAAGCAGAAGGGTACATATAATGAAGGTCCGGGTCCTGATTTAAACGGTCGGCAATCCACCTCGGCATCGATACATCCAAAAGCCACCTTCCTCGGGCGCGCGACCTCAAAGGAAATATCTCCCGAAGCGCCCCTCGGAAACCCCTGTCTCAGCTGTCCACTTTGACATCCCCAAAAAAGACGAACCAGGGAGACAGGGAGGGATGAAAAAACACAACAGCTCTCCGAAGCTCGAGGACCCTCTTTGGCCAAGGAAGCCTCGGAGAGACAGCGGACCGAACAACCCTAGTTCTCTGTCATCCAAATTAAAAGAAGGAGCTATTCAAGAAGTGAGATTAAATTTAAATGAATATTGACTCTAGGAAGACAAGGGAATTCCAAAAGTAACACACAGCGTGACAATAATAGGGAGCTTTACCCAAATAGTAGGCTGCATTCATTCTTTATTTTTCCTATTCGATATACAAAAATTATATACTGATTACATATGGTAATATACATATTTTACATGAATTATATATTTATTATACATCCATTACTTATTTTTAATTTAAGTGGTTGAGTGAACGGTTATTTTGATTAGTTCTTTTTACTGGGTCGTCGTCGCCGTCGTTGTTGTTGTTGT
>NW_017705826.1:0-1105 GCF_001879085.1 Nicotiana attenuata | reverse complement strand
AATACGAACGTCGCTAGATACCGACCTTATACACGTACTAGGAAGAGCTAGAAATGTAGTAGAGTTGAGAATTCGTGGAACTTTTCCAGATGAGCAGCTGCTCGCTACCACTCATCAGGAAGCGCCTTGGTATGCAGACTATGCTAATTACCTGGCCAGTGGTATTGTTCCTCACGACCTGTCATCGGTCCAGAGGAAGAGTTTCTTTCGTGAAAGCCAATTGTATTACTGGGATGAGCCCTACTTGTTTAGAATATGCCTTGATAACATGATCCGGAGATGCGTCCCCGAGATCGAACAATCTTCTGTCTTGCAGGCTTGTCACGCTTCGGCGTATGGCGGTCACTTTGGAGGAATCAGGACAGCAGCTAAGGTGCTAGAGGTCGGATTTTTCTGGCCAACGGTATTCAAGGATGCTCACTTGTGGGTCAAGGGCTGTAATGAATGTCAACCCACCGGGAAAATTTCTGGGCGTCACGAGATTCCCATGAACCCAGTTCAAGAGGTGGAAGTGTTTGATGTTTGGGGGATAGATTTCATGGGTCCCTTCGTCAGCTCCTATGGCAATAAATACATTCTTGTTGCTGTAGACTACGTGTCCAAGTGGGTGGAAGCTGCAGCATTACCCACCAATGATGCTAAGGTGGTGGTCGGGTTTCTAAAGAAGAACATATTCACCCGCTTTGGGACACTGCGCGCAATTATCAGCGACGGAGGCACTCACTTCTGCAACCGGGCCTTCGAGAAGTTGTTGGCTAAATATGATGTGCGCCACAAGGTGGCTACTCCGTACCACCCACAGACTAGTGGACAGGTTGAGGTGTCCAACAGAGAGATCAAGAGCGTATTGACAAAAACTGTAAACGCTACAAGAACTGACTGGTCAAGGAAGCTAGATGATGCACTATGGGCTTACAGGACAGCTTTCAAGACACCAATTTGAAGCCATTGAAGAATTGATCATGGGTGAGGTTGTTGAGCATCCTAGAAAGAAGTTCAGCTCCTATGATGAACAAGGATGGGGCCAGTGGATCTCCTTGTTTCAAACCTTTTGTAGAGTGGAAAAAACCCCATCTAGTGCCATTGATGATCACTGAGTACCAAT
>NW_017705825.1:0-1105 GCF_001879085.1 Nicotiana attenuata | reverse complement strand
CTGTAAAAAGAACAGAGTAGAAATTCAATTAGCATTGAGAAACCAAACCGCATGACAGGAAAGAATAGATGTGAAGTTTTCCTAACTCTGTAGCCTCTGGGGGATAAATACAGACGTCTCCGTACCGATCCCTCAGACTCTACTAAGCTTGTTTGTCAATTGAGAGACCTAGGTAACCTAGAGCTCTGATACCAACTTGTCACGCCTCGAATTTCCCACCCTCGAGAGTCGTGATGGCGCCTACTAGTGAAAGCTAGGCAAGCCAACCAACAGAATTATTTGCTTTCTCCATTTTCAAATTCGTTAACGTTTATAAGCCAAGATATAATTTAACAAGCGGAAGAATAAATGTCAAGTTTAATAGTACTACTAATATCCTCCCATAACAAAACCACCCAAGATTTGGTGTCACAACTTCACAGACTGTCTAAGAGTACAACAAATAAACGATCTGAAAGAAATAACCAAAATACTGTCTCTGGAACTACATAAGAGAAGCAGGAAAATAGATAGAGGGAGACGCCAAGGCCTGCGTACGCCTGCAGGACTACCTCGGATCGCCTGATAAGCAAGAAGCTGAAACCTCACTGCGGTCCGAAATAAACCAGAACTGGGATCTGCACAAACGAGTGCAGAGTGTAGATCAGCACAACCGGACCCCATCGTGCTAGGGTAACGTGCCCTAGGCCTAAACCGTCGGCGAAGTACGTGACGAGGCTAGGACCAGACTACCCAAGTAAAACCCTGTAGCAGATAAACTAAATGTACACGGAAAAATAAAAGCCAGAAAACATAACTATAAACTAAGGATGGAAGGGGTAAACATGCTAGCGGGTAAAACGCCAAATACGCAACACGGAGAATACGCACGTTAAATCTAAGTCGGAATACCGACTAATCCGTAAATCGTTAACACAGGTAATCCGGAAATTCGAAACTACGTAGCCAAGTTGGACCTACGTACACCCGGTTTTAGTCGCTTTTTTAACCTCGTACCGTTCCTACCTACCCGATTTAAAACGTCCTAAAACTCGTTTAAAAACCGGGCCAACCGGGTTCCGAAACTTGGGGTTTAAACCCACGTTTTACCGGTTTTAGGACCCGG
>NW_017705824.1:0-1105 GCF_001879085.1 Nicotiana attenuata | reverse complement strand
CTCGAAAAATTACGAAACTTACATCACTAGATTCCTCGTATCGCCACGAGTCTACACATACCAATTTTACCAAAATCGGAGTTCAAATGCCCTTTCAAAATCCATTTTTACATCACAGCTTTCCAAGCCCTAACTTGACCAGTTTTTGATGAATTTTCCACAATTTACATGTAATTTCTACCATAAACTCGAATAATTAGGCCAAGAGACTTACCTCCAATTGATTCTCAGTCAAAACCCTCGAAAATCCTCGCCCAAAGCTCTCCAAGTCGCTTAAAAATGGTGGAAACTACCTCTTGTTCGCGGATGAAATTTAATATTTTAAACCCTTCTGCCAACAGCGATTTTCGCTTATGCGGTCCCGCTTCCGCTTATGCGGGACCGCTTCTGCGGCCAAAATTCCGCTTATGCGGTCTTCACTTAAAAACCCAACGTCCGCTTTTGCGTCTCCTCATCCGCTTCTGCGAACCACTCAAGACCGCTTCTGCGGTTTATAGTCCGCTTCTGCGGACTCGCATTTGCGAAAAATGTTCCGCTTTTGCGGAAACACTCCACCAGGCTACGAACCGCTTCTGTGCTCCTTTACCCGCTTCTGCGGAACCGCTTCTGCGGTCCATTTCCGCAGAAGCGGAAATACCAGATGACAGAAAAAACTGAACCTGCAACACACCTCAAAATGCTCGTTTAACCACCCGAATTCACCCCGAGGCCCCCGGGACCTCAACCAAAAACACCAACACATCCTAATACCTTATCCAAACTTGTTTCAATCTTTAAAACACATTAAACAATGCTAAAACCATCAAATCACATCGAATTCAAGCCTAAGTTTCTTAAAAACTTCCGAATTGCGCATTCGATCAAAAACCCGACCAAAACACCTCCGAATGACCTGAAATTTTGCACACATATCCAAAATCACCTAACGGAGCTACTGCAACCCTCGGAATTCCATTCCGACCCTCGGATCAAAATCTCACCTATCCACCGGAATTCGCCAAAATGCCAACTTTGCCAATTCAAGCCTAATTCTACTCCGGACCTCCGAAATCACTTCCGATCGCACTCCTAAGTCACAAATCACCTCCTGAAGCTAACCGAATCA
>NW_017705823.1:0-1105 GCF_001879085.1 Nicotiana attenuata | reverse complement strand
ATCACTTAAGCACAATTGTCTATGCTATGATTTTAAACAATAACCTCTACTTTTGTTTCATCCCTTTCACAGTTTTTTTTTACCGGAGATGCCGACATTTTCTTTGTTGCTATCCTCTACCGTTTTTTTTTCCAGAAGCAACTATCTTTGTCAGTTCTCATGGCAACATCTCAAAAGATTGACAACCTCAAACAATTATTCTTTCACCAATTATTTTCACAATTACACCTCACGCCTAGATTTTTACATTCAGATCAAACTCTTAAAGTGCCCCAAAAGGGAATTGGGTGAACAAAGAACAAGTCATAACAACAAACATGCTAAGGGTTAAAGCTTGGTGATCAACAAAATAAGAGATAATTTATGTAGGCTCAACTGGGCTAACTAGGGATAAAAATCATTAAGGTAGGCCAATTTAGGTTATGGCTCAACAAAGAAGGCCTACGTTCATTTCTTAACTCAAAGATCTACCTAGAATTTCGCCTCAATCCACATTCAAGGCAAGTTCTAGATTTCTAGATAAGCAGGAGAACTAGACAATATAAGCTAACAACACAATACACTTGGGCTAACGAAAACTATGATTTCAATCACCAATAAGTAAGTATGAGCTTAGAAAAGTGATCATAAAACCCGTGTACTTAATCAAATTCATCTTTTTTAAGTGTCATACTTTTCAAGTCAAATCAAGTTTAGCCAACTTATTTACCAAAATAAGTTAAAACAACTAAAAGTCCTAAAAAAATGTTCGGTTCAAAATATTACGATCATGGCAAAGAACCTAACAGGAAATCCATGGAAGTACATGAAGTAAGTTGCTTTAGGAATAAGGCAACTCAAATTTTATTTTATTTTTTCAGTTTTTCTTATTAATTTTTTTTCTTTATATGTATAACTCAAAGAAAAAAACACATATAACAAATATATTCCTCTACCCCCAAGCTTAAATAATGTCATGTCCTCATGACAAAATAAATTAACAGTAAAAGGAGATAAAGGAGCTTCCCTGATTTTTTCCGATTCTAGCCTCATTTCCTTTTTCTTGCCTTCTCAAAGTTTCTCTCATATAACAAAGACAAGATTACAACAAAGAAATGTTCTTTTT
>NW_017705822.1:0-1105 GCF_001879085.1 Nicotiana attenuata | reverse complement strand
GGAATTATTCAACTACTATCTTAATATAATGAGATTGTGACAATGTCAGACCTTGAGGAGTCTTATGGATCTTAATCCCCAGAACTAAATCGGCAACTACCTAAGTCCTTCATATCAAACTTGCTAGTTAGCATACGCTTAGTCGCATTTATGTTGGCAATGTCATTACTCATTTATCAGTCATATCATCCACTATATAAGCAAACAATGACTATGTGATTTGGAATATTTTTAGTGTACACACATTTATCACATTCATTTATCTTAAAATCTATAAGACAATATTGTTTGGTCAAATTTGCATGCCA
Organism: Nicotiana attenuata; assembly: GCF_001879085.1. Lineage (NCBI taxonomy): Eukaryota > Viridiplantae > Streptophyta > Magnoliopsida > Solanales > Solanaceae > Nicotiana > Nicotiana attenuata. The sequence goes on along the minus strand of NW_017705822.1, from coordinate 797 downwards.
TTGTTTGGGTAGAATTTAACATATTTGTAAAAATAATTCTGGAGAAGATAAAATAACATTATAAACAGAAATGTAAACGAAATAGAATTTAATCTGAGCCCACTGAATTCACAGTGTTTCCTTAAAGAATTTAATCCCCTCCTAGTACCCAACGTTGTGGATTATTTCCGTCACAGGATAGAACAAATTACACACTGGTGTTAGCGGTACTTCAAACCCCTAGTGTTTCAGCGAACACAAAAGATTGGTAGCTAAATCACACTTACTGTATTTCTTTGTAGTTAAACAACGCAGAGAAAAGCGGAGAACTCAGAAATTCGTATGGAAAATCTGGAGAGAATGGACGTACTATTTATAGCCAATATGTTGAGCTCATATTGAAGAGGTGCATCTCTTCAGAAGGGCTTTTTCGTAAAAAACGGGCCATATGTAAATGGCTATTTACGCATCAATAAACCGAGAAAATTCATACGACGTAGGAAGCGTTAATTTTCCGTTACAAAAACGTAAAAAACGGATAATGGCTAACAGGATAAACTGAGATAATGTCTTAATAATTCCGTTTGGGATTTTTAAAGAGTTTTAAAATATTTCTGGTTTGGGAAATTTTTATAAAATTTGTTTTACCGGTTTTTTCCAAAAAAAAAATTGGGTATAAATTTTATTAAAATGTTTAAAACTTTAAGTTTATTTAAAAAATTTAAACTAAAATAAAAGTTTAATTTCCCGTAAAAAAATTTTTTTTTTCCTAAAAATCTAAACTAGGTAACTTCAAACTTTTTGGAACCCTAAAAGTA
>NW_017705821.1:0-1105 GCF_001879085.1 Nicotiana attenuata | reverse complement strand
GGGCTCGGGGAAGGAAGAAAATGAATTTCGAAATCCCGAAAAGGAGGAATAATCCCTTTTCTGTCTTTTTGTATCCGTAGTGGAATAAGCCTTGGCATCAGCATCAGCATAACTATCTCCATCCGAAACATCAGAATCCTCGTCAGCAGACGAATCCGTAGAAAGAGCTGCCACTTAATAATTTGCCGAACCAACAAACTTTTACAAAAAAGTGCAAACTAGGGTGATCGTAGATCAGGGGAAGGTTTAGAATCCTATGGGAAAAGATAGGTAAGCAAAAGTGACTAAAGGCTACCAAGACTTTAGAGGCCACTCATAATTACTGAAACACCACCCAGAACGAAATGCGCCGTCAATGAAGTCGGTCAGTCAAGCCTGATCTTCGACCACACCCTTAACACTAATCTAGAAGCATTGATACACGAAACCCGGAATTATGAGCTTCGGCAACAGGATCCAGACCCCTTCCGAGAAGCTAGAAAAGCATCTGATGGTAAAGTGGAAGCTAAAGGATATAGGGCTACCACCCTCTAAATAAAGATCTAGATACAGAGTCGAAGAAAAGGTAGGGTGTTTCGTTTTGGAAATAAACAACTCGGAAAAGCCTTGATCTGTGACGTCGCATAGCTCTTTAGGAAGGCAGTAAGAACAAGATTCCATAGAGAAGCGCCATCAAAAACAGAAGCCAGCCAGTTCCAGCAGAGTCAAAGTCAAATAAGAAGGGCCTTGAGCCCGGTACTCCTTCTTCAAGCTATCACGCCCATCCAAGCCTATTGCTTCTGTAACAGCAAAAAGAAAAGACTGACCGCTACTACTACTTTCACTACTACAGCTAGGGGCTCTTCCACTCAGATTCTTTCCTTCGCTTTAGGGAAGGTTGAAAGTGAAGCCGAACGAAGGAGAGTTAAGTTAATTGCTCATTCCCCGGCTACAGAGCATGCCACTATGCTTGATACATGCAATTGCTTTCCTTGGCACTGTAGTTAGTGACTTGTCTCCGCTCGCCCTCGATCAAACTATCAATTGAATAAGAGAAGAAAGCTCAAGATTCTACCGTTTTCGAGCTCCCCCCTTTTTCCTCAATTCGTAGATAGAGAATCGGATT
>NW_017705820.1:0-1105 GCF_001879085.1 Nicotiana attenuata | reverse complement strand
ACCAAGTCAACAGAGAGGTTGGAGTATTTGGAGTACGGGTTGATGGAGCTTGAGGGAAAATGAGGAAAAGGATCTGAGGCTGGGAGAATGTAGAGGGCAACGAAGGAGGGCATCTAGCAAGGGCGTATCTGCTACTGGACATGCGCGACCTAGGGAATGTGATCGATGGAGCAAAGAAGGCCAAGCATGGAGAAGGTCCCTCTGGGACCAAATAGATTAGGAATGATGTTTTTCTTTCTTTCTAGACTCGTTTTAGACTTTGGTTGTAATAAGGCAAATGCCATTAGTGACTCTTTATAATTATTGTCGTTTTAGTAGAGATTTGGTTCATTTATCATATTAACGAAATGACGTAGTTATTGGCATCAATTTTCTCCAAATCTATATGTTGCCTAGGCCTACCTCAGGCACAATGAGGTCCCCAAACTAGGACGCGAATTTACAATTCCGCAATATGTGTTTAAATACCGCAAACATCGTTCTAATACTCCTTACTAACTTGTTTACCTTTTTCTGTTTTCTTCTTTTCTTTGTTTGTTTATTCCCATTCCATTAGGTTGGTTCGTGCATACGGGCATCATCAGTATATCATACAAGATTTAGAGGTCCTCCACCTCCTCCTCCTCCTCCAAGTGATCCTAAAAGAAAGAATGGATGATATGAGCGGTATCAAGAAAGACAACGCTACGCATGCAGAGAATGTCGAGACTTCGGATGGTCGGAGTACTCCAGCACAGAATGACTTGGTTTTACAGTTGGAACAAAAGATACTGGTGCTACAAGGGGAACTTGAGCAAATCCGTAACTTGGCATACCATTCCCTTACCCTAAACATCCCCGACATCAACCAACAAAACGCCCAGAACCCAGCACCTCCCCAGAACACACAAAACCAACAAAATCCTCCCGCACCTCATCAGTATGCCACACCTCCTCAAAATCCTAATCATCCGCCAGTACCGACCCCTCCACAACATCATCACCATCAAACCCAGTATCCACAAACCACCACCTACCACACTCCTCAGAATGCACCACAACCTACCCCCTAATCCCCAAAACCTCAACAAACGACCATCATTACGCCCAAATTCTCGGAGTCCAT
>NW_017705819.1:0-1105 GCF_001879085.1 Nicotiana attenuata | reverse complement strand
ATTCATGGAGTTGATGAACCGAGTGTTCAGGCCGTATTTGGACATGTTCGTGATAGTCTTTATTGATGATATTCTGGTGTACTCCCGCAGCCAGGAGGAGCACGAGCAGCACCTCAGAGTGGTTCTTCAGACTCTAAAGGATAGTCAGTTGTATGCGAAGTTCTCAAAGTGCGAGTTCTGGTTGAGTTCGGTTGCATTTCTGGGTCATGTTGTATCAGCAGAGGGTATTCAGGTGGACCCGAAGAAGATTGAGGCAGTCAAGAACTGGCCTCGACCAGCATCAGCTACAGAGATTCGGAGTTTCTTGGGGTTAGCAGGTTACTACCGCCGGTTCGTGGAGGGGTTTTCATCTATTGCAGCCCCGATGACCAATTGACCCAGAAGGGTGCCCAGTTCAGATGGTCGGACGAGTGTGAGGCGAGCTTTCAGAAGCTCAAGACAGCTCTGACTACGGCACCGATATTGGTTTTGCCCACAGGTTCAGGGCCTTATACAGTCTATTGTGATGCTTCCCGTATTGGGCTTGGTGCAGTATTGATGCAGGATGGCAGAGTCATCGCCTATGCTTCGAGGCAGTTGAAGATCCACGAGAAGAATTACCCGGTTCATGATCTCGAGTTGGCGGCCATTGTTCATGCTTTGAAGATTTGGAGGCATTACCTATATGGTGTGACGTGTGAGGTGTACACGGATCACAAGAGTCTGCAATACTTGTTCAAGCAGAAGGAGTTGAACTTAAGGCAGAGGAGGTGGTTGGAGTTATTGAAGGATTATGATGTTACTATTTTGTACCACCCGGGGAGAGCCAATGTGGTGGCCGATGCATTGAGTAGGAAGTCCGCCAGCATGGGTAGTCTTGCTTATGTTCCGGTCAGCCAGAGACCGCTTGCTTTGGATATTCAGGCCCTGGCCAATCGATTTGTGAGGTTGGACATTTCTGAGCCTAGCAGAGTGCTAGCTTGTACGGTCGCTCGTTCTTCATTATTGGAGCGCATCCGTGATCGGCAGTTTGATGATCACCAGTTGTGTGTCCTGAGAGACACGATGCAGCGTAGAGGTGCCACGAAGGTGACCTTAGATGATGATGGTGTTTTGAGATTGCAGG
>NW_017705818.1:0-1105 GCF_001879085.1 Nicotiana attenuata | reverse complement strand
CCAGGATTGTAAAAATACTGATCCGGGGCCGTTTACATAAAATATTGATTGTACTCTGTATACCTTGAAAATGGTAATAACAATTAGATTTGATTTTGTGGTTCTAAAAATATGTGATGTATTTTATTGCCGGTTGTTAAGAAATATATGCTTAGTGAAAGGTTAGGAATCAGGATTATAGCTTAGAAACGGTATGATTGTCGAACCGAACGATTGGGATAGGGGGTCTCGAGCCGTCGATTGCGAGGCCTCAGGGCCGAGCTGGATGGTCGATTCGGGGCAGCCGATGGGGAGAAAACATTTATGAGAGTTGTAGCGATGGCTCTTTTATGATCAAGGATAGGCAATAAATGAAGGACAATAAATAGAATACAATGAATGTAAGCAATAAATGAAGCAATGAACTCAAAAGAATATGTTAGAGAGTAGAGAAAATGTTCTTAACATGTCAATTCGGGATTCTTCTTTAGACCCATCATCTTAAGAAAACCCCTACCCTTACGATTTTCCGGCATTAGCAAGCCCGGAGTTTCCCATGGTATCCCAGCCAGTCCTCCTATCTCCTCAAGCAAAGGTGTCATCTCAATGTCTCCGAAGCGGAATACCGACCTATCACAGTCCCAAAACAGAGTTGCAGCTTCTATAATTTTGTTGTTGGGTTGAATGTCTAGGAGAGAAGGCAGGTTTCCTAGATACTTCCAGACAAGAGTCTGACCGCTGGAATGAAGATCCTTCCACTAGCTTAGCAATTTGGGGTGAATGTGGGTGACCATGCCGAATCTAGGGACTTCGTGCCTCATTTCTGCAAAACAAAGGGTTAGGCCCCTTTCCCCACCGACTTGACTATTTAACATCAATAATTAGCATAAGAAGCATTTAGTTCTCCAAATGAATGCACAGAACGTGGTAAGGTCCATTTTGGGTTTCAAGGAAACCCAGTGGACTTTGGACAAGGCTATCTTAAAGAGTCATTATGCGGACAACATAACTGACTCGGCTAGGTTTGACCATGATGCATGCACAATTAAATAGAGTAGGGTTTCTATGGGGGTTTAGACTGGTACCCTTGAGTCGGACAACGTCAAGAGGGTAAAGGCGCGGAACC
>NW_017705817.1:0-1106 GCF_001879085.1 Nicotiana attenuata | reverse complement strand
CCTTGAATAAACGCAACATGTAGCACGTAGGATGCATCAAGACGGTCTTTTCTTTTGGGTATACCTGTCCTAGACGGACCCAACCCCTGTGTTGATTCCCCTAAGTCAAGTGCACAAGATGCAAACAAACGTTCCTACTAGGGATCCGGCATGAGGTTTTGTTCTTCTAGGTTTAAACCCTAGGTTTATTGGTCTAGACCTGGCTTACCCGAGCGGACAACTCGGGCCGAGGGGGAGGTAGCGTACCGGGGATACAGAAGCTCCGCCAGCTTAGCAACTTATCCAAACCTCGTTCTAAATGGGAGAAGACTCTAAACAGAAGAGAAGCTACACGAAGTGCACCCTTCTCCATGATGTAGAAGACTCGGAGAGAGGAAGGGATTCGTAACAGTTTATATACAATTCAACAAATATCAAAGCGGTAAAACATTTAGCACATTAAGCCCAAACATGTAACAAAATCAGATAAAGCCAAATATAACAATTTAACTGAGCTCGAATTCTGAACCCTGAACCAAAAGTTCTGGGTTCTTTTCCCCAGCAGAGTCGCCAGAGCTGTCACACCTCCTCTTTTTTTTTACTACACCCCGTGAAGGAGTATAATAAAGGGAGTTATTTCCAACTTGAAGTGACAATCGAAACGGGATTCGTTTATTAAGAGATTCAGAATCGCCACTTGGGAGATTTATGGTGTCCCAAGTCACCGGTTTGAATCCCGAATCGAGGAAAGGGTTTGACTCCATTTAACAGTCGCGAACCAGAAATCCGGGTAAGGAATTCTGTTAACCCGGGAGAAGGGGTTAGGCACTCCCGAGTTCCGTGGTTCTAGCACGGTCGCTCAACTGCTATATTTGGCTAAAGTCTGATTTTAATACATGTTATCCTATTGAGCAATTTTAGAATTGTTTAACCGCTTTTAATTAGTTTTTATGATAGTGAACGTCGTCTAAGAGCGTGTTTTTGGATCACGTCACATGAAATGCACCCGGATCCTTGACACCTCTTATTCAAAGTTTTGGGATTTGGATTTGGGTTGCATGAAATGCACACCCGTATTTAAGAAGGTAAAATTATTAAAACGCTCCTAAAGCGACTAGCGTATTATT
>NW_017705816.1:0-1106 GCF_001879085.1 Nicotiana attenuata | reverse complement strand
TTTTGGGGATGATAGTGTTTCCTATGAAGAAGGCTAGGATCCATACCAGACTGGCCATGGTCACCAAGACTTTAATGGAAGGAATTGGCGGACAGCCTTTTAGCATAGTACCTATGGTCGTTGCGGAGATATACCGAGCCCTGGAAAATTGTCAACGAGGGTCCAAACACTTTGAGGGTTGTAACTTACTGCTCCAACTCTAGTCATGGAGCACCTCCAAAAGGGTGAATATCGGCAAGAGATTCTGCGCAGAGACTGGGATGATCATATCGCCTTCCATCAGCCAAGGCGAATGAACTATATGCCTAACATGTTTGCCCAACCAGAAGATGCTAAAGGGTGGGTAGAGTTGTTCGAAAATCTGAAAGAGGACCAAGTGCAATGGATGTTCGAATGGTTCCATACTGAAGAGTTCATCGTCCGATCTCGGGATGCACCATTTCTTATACTCATCGGTCTGAGAGGAACTTATCCATATGTCCCTCTCCGAGTCATGAGGCAGGCAGGAAGAAAGCAGGTTATACCAAGGGTCGACAAAATGAGTCGCTTCAGGGCCGACTTTCAAGATGACAATAGTCCATACAAGTGTCAAGCTCAACATATGTGGTACTGCAAAATAATCCTGGGAAAGGATTCCATAGAACCAGACAGGTACCACACTGGTTATACTCCATGCTATCCAAGCTGGTTGGAGGACGATCATAGTGGGTTAGGACAACCCGGGCTTGTTCGAGGTCACAGGGTCATCGACGAAAAGGCTGAACTACAGGTTAAGTACAACCAATTGCACAAGAGGATTCGGGAATGCGAAAGTGAGCACCAGGAAATTCAAGAAGCCCATCAAAAGCTGATTGAAGAATGGAAAGATATGGCTGTCAGCGCCAACAAGCGACTGGGGTATTTGGAGCGGGGCTTAGTGGAGCTAGAAAGGAAGTTCATCCAGAGGATTGAAAACTTCCAGAATGCTGAGGGAAGCGAAGGAGGACACTTGGCTAGAGCCTACTTGCTGCTGGGACTACGTGAGCTGGTGAAGCTGTTCGATGGAGTTAAAGATGCCGAGTCTGGGGAAGGTCCTTCTGGGACCAAGTAGTTAGGAGTCTTTTCTT
>NW_017705815.1:0-1106 GCF_001879085.1 Nicotiana attenuata | reverse complement strand
TTTAGTTTTTACTTTTTTACGTTTTTACCTTTTTTAACGTTTTTCCTTTTACCTTTTACCGTAAGTTTTACCGTTAAATTTAAGGGTCGTAACCGGGACGTTTTTAAAAACTAAACCTAAGTAGACCTAAGTCGTTCGTTTACGGGTTCGGAACGGTTTTAGAACTTCCGGACCCGAACGAACGTTTTAACCAAAACCGAACCGTACGTACGTTTACCGTAAACGTAGGTAAGTAAAGAACGTACGAAACCGAAAGAAACCGGGAAATATAGATAGAAGAGAGTCGTTTAAGGGAATAAATACGAGAACTAGAACAATTTGAGAACTAAACCTAAACCGAACTTAGATGAAAGTTGAGCCGGTTTAAGTTTGGGTAGTTCTAGATAGAAATCGAAGGAAACCAAGATAAGCATTCACACAGATGAAAAAACCCGGATGCATTAATCCAACTCTTGTTTGAGTTCAAAGATGTGTTTGCTTGGTCATATGATGACATGCCAGGACTAAGTGTTAATTTGGTGGTTCATAAATTGCCAAGTTACCCCGATTACCCCCCTATCCAGCAAAAGCAAAGAAAGTTTAAAACTGATGTTAGTGACAAGATCAAAGAAGAGGTCACGAAACAGTTGAAAGCAGGGGTGATCCGAGTGGTCCGGTACACCACATGGCTGGCCAATGTAGTTCCAGTGCCAAAGAAAGACAGGAAGACCCGAGTGTGTGTGGATTACAGAGATCTAAATAAGGCGAGTCCCAAAGATAACTTCCCTTTGCCAAACATCCACATCCTTGTTGATAACTGCGCCAAACATGAGATACAATCCTTCGTGGATTGTTACGCAGGATATCACCAGGTGTTGATGGATGACGAAGATGCAGAAAAGACAGCTTTTACCACAACTTGGGGTACATACTATTACAGAGTCATGCGTTTGGTCTGAAGAATGCCGGGGCAACCTACATGAGGGCCATGACTGCCATTTTTCATGATATGATGCACCAAGAGATAGAGGTGTATGTGGACGACGTAATCATCAAGTCCAAAACCTAGGACGACCATGTTCGAGACCTGAGGAAATTCTTTGAGCGGTTGCGCGAATATGATTTGA
>NW_017705814.1:0-1106 GCF_001879085.1 Nicotiana attenuata | reverse complement strand
AAGAAGAGAATTAGATTGTGTTTGGAAGATGAAAGAAGAATGAGAGTTTTTGACGGCTTGAGAGAGATGAAGTAAGGAATACACCAAAGCTGATCAATATACAGAGGAATAATTGATGGGGTAGCTACATCTTTTCAGACTCTTCGAAGTTTAATTAAACTGAAATTCAATTTTGAAGAGACGTTGAAGTGTATCCCTAGAATCTAGGTACTTCCATTTGGTTGGGACTCTTTTGAACGGGACTGGTTCACTTGTAACGGATATGTCCAAAAGGAGTTTGGTATTTGGTAGGACTCTCTGCTCATGATCCAAATATAGTTATTTCAAATTATGCAGAGTGTAGAAAACATACCGTGTTACCTTGATGAACCAGGTTCTTCACTGATAATTCTCTTGTGTGAGTCTAAATTTGCCAAAATAGAGAAAATATCATTAGAGATTAATGAGTCATTTTAACACATGGCACAAGAGTATACTATGGAAAGTATGAGACTGAACAAGATTTAATCTAATTATACACAATTTACAGACTTTCTAACCAATTTTTGTTTTTCAATCTTTTTTTTTCCGTTTAACCTTGAACTGGTCCTTTTAGGTGATCTTAATCATCCCTAATTCCAACCTGTTCCTCTCAAAGTGATCTCTACTTAAGGCTATTGTGAAGATGTCAGCAATTTGCTTGTCAGTAGCACAAAACTCCATAGTGATCAAGCCTTTCTCATAGTTGTCCCTAAAAAAAATGGTGTCTAACATCTATGTGCTTAGTTCTCTTATGATGAACCGGATTCTTAGTCATACTAATAGCACTAGTGTTATCACAGAAAATAGGGATGCAACCAACATCAATTCCAAAGTTCAATAATGGTTGTTTGATCCACAACAATTGAGCACAACATGAAGCAGCAGCAACATACTTAGCTTCAGCAGTAGATAAGGCCACTAGATTTTGCTTTTTAGTAGCCTATGACACAAGATATGAACAAGGAAGTGTGCCATACCTGAGGTGCTCTTCCAATCCACTAGGAAACCCTGCATATACAGCGTCAGCACTATCCCCTAACGTAGGTTTAAAAAACTTTAACTAACCCGTTTTTGAAAGTTACCGT
>NW_017705813.1:0-1106 GCF_001879085.1 Nicotiana attenuata | reverse complement strand
CATTACCAGTCGCGAACGATTCACAGAAGATGGCAGAGAAGATGAAGGAGCAGGAAGATTAACTAAAGATCCTTTGCATGCGAGAGGATGATGAAGAAGCAGAGAATATGCAACTTGCCCTGAAACCCCTCTCAAATTCTTTTCCCTCGACTGAATGAAAAAAAACGGATTTTTGGGCATTTTGGCATTATAAGCGCATTGAAGAAAGGGTAAATGTGTCTTTTCCCTATTAGTAGTGGCTATTTTTGCTGAGCATTGTAATTAGTGGATAAAAATTAAAGACACCCTTAATTAGTGGCTGCTACACGTCATTTTTACTCCAATCCCTTGCAATTGATAAATTGTTACCTTGAAACACTTAAACTGCTTGATTCATCAATTGCACATTATATTTGGAGATTATTGTGCAATGTGAAAGTCATAAATAATTATGACTATACTTAAAACACTCCAAAAGGCCCACGTGCACACATCTCAATTTGCTATATTCCCACTGTCTCATAATATGTGTCGTGGTTACTAAAATAGTTGTCTCAAATTATTTGTCATTTTAGAAGTTCAAGCAAAATTAATTATATTTTTTTCTTTTAACCCTTATTAATTAATTATCTTAGAAGACAAACACATTACTTATGGATAATTTATTCAAATACCAAGAAGTCTACCTTGTAATCTTAAACACTTTAATTCAAAATGCTTTGAACTTTGAATAATCGTTCGTTTATGGAAGGAGTCTGTCGAAGTCGATCACAATCAAGTTCAATTAATCTTATCCTAGGTGTCTCTTCATATATTCTATAAAGCAAATCAATTGCATTCACATTTAATAAAAATATGGATAATGTTATTGATGGAGATGATACATAAATTGAAAAAATATTTAATAAGATTAAGTAGTCAAAAACTATTCTTTCTTAAGGGGTGTGCACAAGTAAATCACGACACATTTAGGAGACGGAGCGAGTATCAGAGAAATCATGAGTTCAAAATTCTCAAAGCAAATGCAAAAAAAAACATAGGAGGGGGAACTGTTATTGAGATCTAACAAACTACAATTAGTGAAGCTGAACTATAAATGCGAGAATATAAATGAGAAACTTCGATTC
>NW_017705812.1:0-1106 GCF_001879085.1 Nicotiana attenuata | reverse complement strand
ATACTCTAACTAATTAAACTTAATACTAATTTTTTCTCCTTTCTTTTTCTCTTTCTTCATTTTAGCAAACCAGTGTCATCATCTTTCTCCCCATTTCTTGAAACTAAGTCACGTTTTATTTTTGTTTCTCTTTTTTTTCTTATTGAGTCTCTATTTCCACTCGTTTGTTTCCTTCGCCATATTCCATCAATATAATCCTACTGCAAAGAATTAAAAAGAAAGAAGAGAAAATATCTCACAACCAATGGTTTATTTTTTGGACTGATTTTAAGGTGTTTAGGAGCTGTAAATTGGTGGTTTTGAGGGCTGATTTCAGCAAGTTTTGGGGAGGTTTTGGGGCTGGAATTTGCTACAACTTTCAGTGATTTTAGAGTGAGTTTTAAAGGGGGAAAAACTGCTGAAATTTGGGGGTGTCTTGCAGTTGATTTTTCGCAGCTCTTTTCTGATTTTCACAACTGATTTTGCTACGATTTTGAGGTATTTTGGGGTGAATTTTAGGTGCTGATTTTGGGGGTAGTTGTGGGGGTTTGAGCTCCGTTTTGGGCTGGTTTAGGGCTGTTTTGCCAGCTGATTTTTAGTGGTTAAAAGGAGCGAAAATAGCGGTCATTTGGTGGCGAATTTACATGACTTTGAAGGATGAAGACATGGCTACTGTTTTGGGTTTTCTTTCTGTTTTTGCATCTTTTCAAGGAGGTTTAGAGCTGGTTCCATGGTGGTGTAGGTGGTGATGAAGATGACATGGAAAAAAAGAGTTAAATAAAAAAGTAATTAAATAAGTGGAAAAAAATAAAGCAGCTTTTGACACGTGGCGCGCGTGTACTACACATCCCACCACAAGACTGACTAAGTGTTACCAATGGGGTATTAAATTCACCCCAAGCAAGAATAGGGGAGACATAGGTCACCCGCAAAATTAAGATATGTAAATGATTTTTTCGAACAAGTTTGATGGGCAATTTATGTATTTTCTCAAGTATTTATCACACATCAAACATAGTGCGCGGTGGTCATAGAATAAGGGTGCATCTAATAAACCGTTCAATCCCAGGGAGATATCAGATAAGTACGTATTTTCCCTTTATATTTTAATTCAGTTTTAGAAAGTG
>NW_017705811.1:0-1106 GCF_001879085.1 Nicotiana attenuata | reverse complement strand
CTTTACGTACGTAACGGACCGTTCGGGAAACCCGGCCGAAACCTACCGGTCTAACGGTACCGTAACTACCTACGTCCCGAACCCACACCCGGGATAACCCCCGGTCAACGCTTACCGGCGAACCGTAACCCTACGGGGACCGCGTCCCCTAGCCGAACGCCCCGACACCCGTCACGGGTACCCCTACGACCGTACGGTACACGTTACTACGACAACAACTACAACTTTCCAGCCTAGCCCAATCCCCAATTCCCCAAACTTTTCCCGTACTAACCCATCCGAAACTACACCCCGAACGCCCCGGACCGACACCAAAACGACACAACCAGTCACATACCACTATACAACCTATACCANACTTCAAACACTACACACATCAAATCAACCAATACACATCGGATCTAAGCCTAAGGTTCCAAAAATCTCCCGAATTACGCACTTGATCAAAAAGTCAATCAAAACCCGTCCGAACTGACCCAAAATTTTGCAACTCACATCCCGAATCGAGACAACCTACTACGCAACTCCCGGAATACCCATTCCGACCCCTATATCAAAATCTCACCTATCAACCGAGACGCCAAAATCCATCTTCGCCAATTCAAGCCTAAACCTACTCCAGACCTACAAACACATTTCAATCACACTCCTAAGTCCCAAATCACCTCCCGAAGCTATCCGAACCATTGGAATTCACATTCGAGCCCTTTCTTCACATAAGTCATCATCCGGTTGACTTTTCCAACTTTAGCTTACTCAAAAGAGACTAAGTGTCTCAACCCTTACAAAAACCTCTCCGAACCCGAGCCAACCAACCCGATAGCACATAATACCGCTAAACAAGACAATCAGAAGCAGGAATGGGGGAAACGGAGTGGCAACACATGAAACGACCGGCCGGTTCATTACATCCTCCCCCTTTTAAACAAACGTTCGTCCTCGAACGGGCCAAGAAACATACCTGAAGCCTCAAATAGGTTAGGATATATGCTCCGCATCTCCCGCTCGGTCTCCCAGGTAGCCTCCTCGACGGGCCGACCTCTCCACTACACCTTCTCTGAAGCTATATCCTCTGACCTCAACTTCCGAACCTGACGCCCCAAAAT
>NW_017705810.1:0-1106 GCF_001879085.1 Nicotiana attenuata | reverse complement strand
GTCCCAACAATATCGGCATAAAGCCTAAACATGATATCTAGCGTGATATACAACTCATTTATTTTATCACATGGTGAAAACACAGATATCAATAAAATAGGGCCACTAATTCAGTGCCCTGGAAACAACAGAGTCACAACTCACAGGGTGCACGCCCACACGCCCGTTACCTAGCATGTGCGTCACCTCAACATCAATCACATAGCACGTAAATCGGGGTTTCATACCCTCAACACTAAGTTTAAAAGAGTTACTTACTTAAACAAGACCAATTGCGACACCGAGCAAGCCAAGCGACGACTCCAAGAATGCCATCACACGCGTAGCGACCTTCGAACGACTCAAAACTATCCAAAAGCAACTCAAATACATCAGATAAACCCCAAGGAAGCAATTACCAATAACTAAAGATCGAAATAAATCAAAATCTTAAATCCGAATCAAAAATCACACCCGGGCCCACGCCTTGAAATCCGATAAAACTCACAAAATTCGATAACCCATTCAATTACAAGTCCAACCATACTTGTTTCACTCAAATCCGACTCCAAATCGATATTCAAATCTCAAAAATTCGTTTTATGAAATTTCTACAATTTTCCCCAAATTTCCATCTCAAAAATACTAATTGAATGATGAAGACAATGATATATTCATGTATATTAACCATTTCCGAGTTAGAATCACTTACCCCGATAATTTTCTGATGTAGATTGGAGGCCAAGGCCCTAGCAGCATGTATCCAAGGTCGTCCCAACAGCAGATTGTATGTGGCGGATATGTCCAATACTTGAAATTCAACGTTAAACCAAGCTAGGCCCATCTGCAAGCATAGGTTGATCTCCCCAATTGTGGCCCTTTGGGACCCATCGAATGCTTTCATAGTCCCTGCTCGTATTTCATGCAAATCTTTACCCTATCTTTTCAAAGTAGTCAATGGACAAATATTGAGACTCAAACCCCCCATCTATCAGGACCCTAGAGATGAATTTATCCTCAAACTGTACGGTGATATGAAGTGCTCTATTGTGACTCAGTCCTTTGGGAGGCAGTTCGTCTTTGTGAAAAGCAATCTTGTGGCTTTCCAATACTTGCCCTACCATATT
>NW_017705809.1:0-1106 GCF_001879085.1 Nicotiana attenuata | reverse complement strand
TGACTAGAAGCAGTTGTCGATTTCGTACATTCAAATATCATAGTGCCGGTTTGGGATCCCGAAGGTAATCATCACAGATAATGGTGCCAATCTCAATAGTCATTTGATGGCCGACACATGTCAGCAGTTTAAGATCATGCACCGCAATTCTACCCCATATCGCCCTAAAGCAAATGGGGCAGTCGAAGCAGCTAACAAGAATATCAAGAAAATACTTCGAAAAATGGTCGAAGGGTCAAGGAAATGGCATGAAAAACTACCTTTTGCCTTGTTAGGCTATCGCACTACTGTCCGTACTTCAGTAGGAGCGACTCCCTATTCATTGGTGTATGGAACCGAAGCAGTAATACCTGCAGAAGTCGAAATCCCGTCCCTCCGGATCATTGCTGAGGCAGAGATTGATGATGATGAATGGGTTAAAGCCCACCTGGAACAACTAAGTTTGATTGATGAGAAGAGATTGGCAGCAGTGTGTCACGGTCAGTTATACCAACAGAGAATGGCAAGAGCATATAACAAGAAGGTGCGTCCGCGGAAGTTTGAAGTAGGGCAGTTGGTGCTGAGACGTATCCTACCTCATTGGGCTGAGGCAAAAGGAAAGTTCGCCCCAAACTGGCAAGGGCCATTTGTTGTAACCAGGATTTTGTCCAATGGCGCTTTATATCTAACAGACGCAGAAGGGAAATGTGTAGAAATGGCTATCAATTCCGATGCAGTCAAGAGATATTATGTATGATTTCTTTATCTTTGTGTACCTGATTGCCTCTTACCTTCACGAATTTACTCATCACTTGCTTGAAATAGCATAATCATTATAATCTCCAAATAATCTTTTCCTTGGACTGATGTCAATTACCTTACGATAAATTCAACGTACAATACTACAAGGTATAACATCGTCGTAATTTGATACTGTGAAGCGTAACATCATCATAATGTAATACTGCAATGCGTACATCATCGTAATATAATACTATAGGACGTAACATCATCTTAATATTGCGGGGAGTAACACTTTTTCACGAGCGCACAAAGCATGTCCAGTTGGATTGCCATTTAGTGCGCCAACAGTTTCTCCCAGGTCTGATTTCACTTTCCTAATCGGC
>NW_017705808.1:0-1106 GCF_001879085.1 Nicotiana attenuata | reverse complement strand
GAGCATAGAGACATACCTAAAATAGTGAAAAAATGAGGGTAACGGCTACGCATATCCTGCTCGGTCTCCCAGGTCGCCTCCTCGACCGGCTGACCCCGCCACTGAACTTTCACGGATGCAATGTTCTTTGACCTTAGCTTTCGAATCTGCCTGTCCAATATCGCCACTGGCTCCTCAACATAAGATAGATCCTTGTCCAACTGGACCGAACTGAAATCCAACACGTGTGACGGATCACCGTGATACCTCCGGAGCATCGAGACATGAAATACCGGATGAACTCCTGCCAAGCTGGGAGGTAAGGCAAGCTCATAAGCAACCTCCCCAACACGCCTCAATATCTCAAAAGGGCCAATAAACCTCGGACTCAACTTCCCCTTCTTCCCAAATCTCATAACGCCCTTCATAGGCAAAACCCGAAGCAGAACCCGCTCTCCAACCATATAGGAAACATCACGAACCTTCCGGTCCGCGTAACTCTTCTGTCTGGACTGGGCTGTACGGAGTCTATCCTGAATCACCTTGACTTTCTCCAAAGCATCCTGAACCAAGTCTGTGCCCAATAATCTAGCCTCACCCGGCTCGAACTACAGGAGATCTACATCGCCTACCATATAAAGCCTCATACGGTGCCATCTCAATGCTGGACTAATAGCTGTTGTTGTAGGCAAACTCCGCTTATGGCAAGAACTGATCCCAAGACCCTCCAAACTCAATCACACACGCACGGAGCATATCCTCAAGAATCTAAATAGTGCGCTCGGACTGTTCGTCTGTCTGAGGGTGAAATGTTGTGCTCAACTCTACCCGGGTACCCAACTCATGCTGAACAGCCCTCCAGAACCGTGATGTGAACTGAGTACCTCTATCTGAAATGATGGAAACTGGAATACCATGCAGACGAACAATCTCCCGGATATAAATCTCCGCCAACCGCTTCGAAGAATATGTAGTACACACAGGAATGAAATGCGCGGACTTGATCAGCCGATCCACAATAACCTAAATGGCATCGAACTTCCTCAAAGTCCGTAGGAGCCCAGATACGAAGTCCATGGTGATCCGCTCCCATTTCCACTCCGAAATCTCTATCTGCTGAAGCAATC
>NW_017705806.1:0-1106 GCF_001879085.1 Nicotiana attenuata | reverse complement strand
CCTTGGCGTGAAGCATAGCTGACCAAGTCAAAAGACACATGCCAAAGTAGTTGGCGGTTACAGTTTCATAACCACTTGTATCCATAACCTCCCATGACTGATTATGCTTGTATCCATTATCCATTTCGTGTATATCATGCCCTAAGTAGTTGTGGATGTCAACTACATGTTAGGAACAAGATTTAAACTTAGCCCGACAAGTGGCAAAAGCTGTAGACGACAAGTGTCATGTGATGTCAAGTTTAAGGGCTGCCTATGTTCTATAAATAGGGCCTTTGGACTTAGGCAGAGGTAGAGTGGGTTATTTCGTGTGAAATTATAAGTGGGAAACAAGAGTGAAACGTGAGGGCTTCAAAGTGTTTTAAAGGGGACTAAGGCTAGGCTTGGGCAGGTCTTAGTGTTGGCCAAAGAACGACTTGTGTTCTTTGATAAAAGTGGGCTGTGAGCGGACTGTGTTCATAGCAAGTGAGGGTCCTTTGTATATTTTCTAAATTAATGCAAAGGTTGGGAATTTTCCCGTAGTTGCTTTGTGTTCTTAAATTTCTTATTGTTGCCTAAATTTCGTTTAAGCCAAACTTGTTGAAAATTGGCTAAGTGTTAAGGAAGGCTGAGTCAAGTGCGGAACATGACTGTCGTGCGGGTGTGACGTTGGACTGACCAAAAATGCCCCCGTGACACCAACTGTTAGACCCTAACTATTTGTCATCGGGCGTGGCATGGCTGTGGCAAGGATTTGGGCATGATGGCCTTGTCAATGGCCTATGTGCTGGCAAAATGATCATGCGGGCGACAGACATGACATTGGCATTAAGGGCTGTTGTGGGCAAGTATTAGCCAAGGCCTTGGGACAGGCAAGGCGCGCTTGGCAAAGGCTTGATGAGGCAGCATGGTCAATGTTAGGGCGGCATGGCACGGCATGCGCGCCAAAGTCGGAGGCATGGCACTTTTGGGTTGCGGCAGCTATGTGCGGGCTAAGCTAAGGCAAAGCGGGAAGGCAGGATGATGGCAAAGGCTTTCAATAGCTAAGGCAAGGCTATGTGAAGGAAAATACAAGCAATGGCATTAGGGAAACAAAGGTTGACACGGGCAAGGCAGAAACTAGGCCA
>NW_017705805.1:0-1106 GCF_001879085.1 Nicotiana attenuata | reverse complement strand
ACCTGGTTATGTGTTTCAGAAGGTTGTGGGAGCAAGTCCCACAGGAAGATCGTATAAGTGTGGCATGTAGTCACTTGATTGATTGAAGCAAGTAAACCAAGTATGAAGATTTGTGATGATATCGATAAGTTGAGGATATATGCCTAGAGGGCACTCCGTTACTGAGTTGTTGACTGTGGATGAGTACTCCGGTTATGGTGGTTGTCGTTGTGTGTTATGAGAAGAGGGAAATTAGTATGGACCTTTGAAAGGTTATTGGCTTAGTTTGATATGATCAGGATCGACTTGAGGTCGGTGGATGGGTTTAAATATGAATTTGGGCTCTATGTCAGGTCAGTGGTGTTCATTTCAGTAATGTGCTCCTTATGGAGTAGTGAGGGTGTTATTTTGTTGCCAAATATTTCATGTAATGATGCGTTGCGTCGTGTGAGTTGGGAGACGGATTGAGAAATTGCTTATGTGTTGAGGATCCGCGTAGAGATGATGTTATATGAGCAGGATGCTTGTGATATTTCAAACGTATATCGCACCTCAGTCGTGCTTGAGTTCTGTTGCTTCTGGCGCTATATGACTCCCCATGGATGGAATTATGCAGTTAGTGTGCTTGTGACCGATATTCGGTATATTATTGAAATGATCAATCTAGCTCGGTGCGTATCTCCTTATGCGAGTTTTATGGATGGATCGGGTGGCACGCCGCCATGGTTATGTTTTTCGGATCGGGTTGCGCACCGCAATAGTGTGAAACTGAGTACAGTTCCCCGTATTTGTTTATATGTGTTTTGTTTCCTATTTTATGAGGAAAGCTTATATTAGTTGTGTGCCCGCGTCGCATGTATGATTCACAAGCGGGGTGTTTGTTAATTAAGTCCACCACGTCGCATGTATGATTCACGAGCGGTGTAGTTGAGTTTCCTTCTCAAAGTTTGCTTTCCTTTATATCGCGTTCGTCATGGTAGCCTATTGGCACATTATAGCCTCATATGGGACTTTTGGTCATNTGTCGGGGTGGCTTATTGCCTGAGCAGTTCGTACTGGGTGAGACGAGATCATTGGATTTAGGATCAGTGCAATCTGACTATATGAAGTATATTAAGGAGCTAAGA
>NW_017705804.1:0-1106 GCF_001879085.1 Nicotiana attenuata | reverse complement strand
GCACACGGGTTTTATGTCGGTGTCCCGGGTCTAGCCTCGTCACTACTTCGCCGGGGTTAGGCTAGACACTTACCAGCACATGGGGTCGGTTGTGCTGATGCTACACTTCTGTGCATTTTTGCACAGGTCCAGGTTTGGAGGAACAACAGCAGCAGTAGTTCGGAAGCAGGCGATTCATATTCACGAGACTGAGGTAGCCTTGCAGGCGTCCGCAGGCCCGGCGTCTCTTCTCATTGTTTTTCTTTAAGACTGTTGCCTCCTTGTTTCGAGACAGACAACTGTTATATTTCTTTCAGACCTTTGTATTTAGTTTATTCTTAGTGGTTCGTGAGTAATGTGACACCAAATCTTGGGTAGAGGTTGTTTTTGACTATTCCGCGTTTTAAATTCATCATTTTAAGACAGACTTCCGCTATTGTTCTTATTAGACTTTATGTTCTATATTGATCTTATAAACTGTTAAAGATAATTGCTAGTGATAGAAAGGTAATTAAGTTGGCTTGCCTAGCTACCACGAGTAGGCGCCATCACGACTCTGATGGTGGGAAATCCGGGTCGTGACAATAGTTGCTATAGGCCGATACGTATGACCTTAATATAAACGGCTAATATATAAACGGTCGACATTACTACGAACCACAACGATATAATTACCTTACTACAACCATATTAGTGTAATGACTTATATGGTTGCTATAGGCCGATATGTATGCCCTTAATATAAACGGCTATTATATAAACGGTCGACATTACTACAAACCACAACGATATAATTACCTTACTACAACCATATTAGTGTAAGGACTTATATGGTTGCTATAGGCCGATACGTATGACCTTAATATAAACGGCTATTATATAAACGGTCGACATTACTACGAACTACAATGATATAATTACCTTACTACAATCATATTAGTGTAATGACTTATATGGAAAAAATGTAAATAATGGATTAACCTTTTTTTTTCAAAATTATAAATAAAGTAGATAAAAATGTAACTACTGGTTTAACCTTTTTTTTTAAAAAAATTGAATTGGCTTGATTGGAAAAATTAAGAATAGCACCTCGTTAAAGGTAGTAGATTCGTATCTCGAGACGCCTG
>NW_017705803.1:0-1107 GCF_001879085.1 Nicotiana attenuata | reverse complement strand
CGTCGACTGCACCGCTGATCGACTAGTTTTACCGCAAATACGCCTTTGCCAAAATTTAGGGGGTAATAATATTGGAAGAGCGCAACCACTCATCAAGCGTTGCTATGGTATTTGTTTGGCACGAGTGGAATATGATGTTGAAAAATGCAATTACAAAAAATGAAACAAATTGCCACGTATTTTCACGTTCATAATGATTACAATAATTGCTCAAAATTACAACGGTATTGAAGGAAAACAGTAAATGAAAGCGTTAAAGAAAAAAAAAGAAACAAAAAGACAAGTCAGTTTCGAATAAAGTCATTAAACAAAGCGATAAAGAAAACAGTAAAGTCACATATAACATGCAGTGGTAGAAGCCTAAAGAAATCCCCAGCAGAGTCGCCATGCAGTCGACGCCCCCTTTTTCTCGCGAAATCGGGTTTACGACATTCGGGAAGACAACTCTATTCCCGTTTGGGAATTGGGTTTTTGGAATTGAAGAGTCGCCACCTAATGATTGAGTGCATTAGGACACTAAGAAGGATTTTGAATTGGAAAACCAGAGTTCGGGTAAGGGCTAGAAATTATCTCGAGGGGAAGGTGTTAGGCACCCCTCAAGATCCACTAGTGTGGTTCCCGGCCATGCTATGTTGTGACTTTAATGTAAACAAGTATGCAAATAAATTTACACATAAGGGTCGCTAACAAGCATGTTGGAATTTATAAACAAAGAAGGAAAAGGGATAATGCAGTAAAAAAATAAAGGGGAGTTTTGGGTAATTGAAAAGACAGAATTTATTGATATTAAACATAGGGCAAAGGGTCCTAGGTTTATAAATCACATGGATCATCCACACAACACCGGTAACCAATCGTACGCATAGTGTTATCGTGTGATCATCATCTCCATGTCTACCCTTCCCACCCCGATAAGGTATTAAGCGCGAAATGGTGTCGTTACCTACAGCGTGCTATTACCCGTCCCACCTATCAGTCCTGGAGGCTTTACGACCACTAATCCTAAAGGGAGGGAGCTCGGCTTTTCAGAGGTTCAAAAGGTTAAAATGCTAAGGCGTCAGGCAAAACACATAAAACAATTATGGGAGCACAAAAAGCAATTAAGGC
>NW_017705801.1:0-1107 GCF_001879085.1 Nicotiana attenuata | reverse complement strand
AGAGTACACACACGCACTGAGAATTTAGTTCAATTACCTGGTTGTCAATGACTCTGACTGTCAGGTATTCTTGCTTATACAATGTATCTAACATGGCTTGCAGATACCCTTCAATGTAAAGCTGCATCACAACCGAAAGAGTCACTTATATGATGATTTAATCTGTCTGCTAGAACAACTAGAACCTATCACAAACACACACTAGATATGAAATGACACTAACTCCAGTGCATTGAAATATTCAGCACTAGGAATTTTTTATAAGCCCCCAAAACAACAGGAAAGACGGCACCATCTAAACTGTCATACTGGAAACAAGAGCAATAACATTGGATAATGTAACAAAACTTGCGATAGATATTCATTCAGTTAGCTTGGCAACAGATTATCAGAATTTAAATGTTTCCTCAATAGCTATTTTTTAAATTTCCAAGCTCTTCAGAGGCCATCTAACCAGATTATTTCATCCAAAAAGAAGACTTAGGACTCCTGTAGGCCATACTACAATTTTTAGGCCCATAGAAATAACGACTCCTATTCTCTGCATAATTTGATGAAATGACTAGAAATTCCATAATTTGCTAGGAAATTTAACTTAACAGTTGCACCTGAAGTTCAAGTCATGGAGTAGTATATAGCTGACAATTTTTACTCCAACAACAGTTTGGTTCACCAATATACATGTGTTATGCAGTTTAGAGTGTTGTTATTCAATGTCGTGCAGACTTTTTCCATAATAAAATTCATCCATTCCCCTTTTACAAGATAGATGAGTCATGAAGATCCAGGGGAAGTGGCCATCTAGACATGAGCGTCCAAAACCATGCAAGTTATGTCAATCAACACGACCACCTCCACTGAGCCTTGACCAAACATGTCTGAATGTTTCTCTGACAGCACATAAAATGGAGCATTGATTTATCCCACTCAAACAACATAAGTTTGCAACCATCAGCAGCTGTTATCTCTACAGGAAAATGTTGAGATGAAATAAGAAATCATCACCACAAATGTATCATACCTCATCAACCCCAGGACTTCGATCGAGCCTAATTTTTCGATCAGGGCCACCTTCCATGAAAGCACTCCCCAATAGCCGTAGGTTCC
>NW_017705800.1:0-1107 GCF_001879085.1 Nicotiana attenuata | reverse complement strand
TGCACTTCTTATTAAACTCTTATAACCTTTTACCATGGCGCGAATTAAGTAATTATTAGCATTATGTTCATTTATGCAATATGGCAATCATGTAAATATTTATATTAATATAACAAGTACATACAAGGTCTATAAATTACAGCATTTGAATAGCATTAGAACACTACCATAAAAACTTTTCCAAAGCATAAACTATTGGATTTTGTTATTAATAACAAAAGAATTGTGAATAGAAAATGATGGGAAAAGAAATGGAGGGAAGTGAATTTTTTGAATGAGTTCACTTTACTAATGCACTTTGTCCCTCATTGGTAGAAGGAAAGAAATCTTTGTGTATATATAGAGAAGCTCGTCTTTTAGCTCTTAAAGAGCTAAGAAGAAGGCAAGCCTCGTGTCGTCGTCGTTGATCGGCTTCGGATTTGGACAAAATTCTTTTCAAAAATTTAATTAATTAATTAACGAAAATTCAATTCCTTTTTCTTTTTCCCGCAATATTTCCAACAGCTATGGCTGTTCTGAAACAGTGTCACACCTGTTCCAACAGCTATGGTTGTTCTGAAAGGTTGTAAACCTTTTCAGAAACAATACCAAAATTGGCTATAAATATTCCTTCAAATTAAATCCCAGAATATTAACTTACAAAATTTTTTGATTATCTTCTTCTTCTTCTGCACAAAAATTCCAGTGTGTTTTACAGCCTTCGAGTGTTTCGCTGTTCATCTGCGTTTTTGGTACCGATACGCTGGTGAGTTAAATCGTCTATCCTGGGAGGATATATTCCAGAACCTCGGGTACTTGAGGGGAATAACTTCCTTAAGGACACCCTGTGTATTCAGTGGGCTCGATTTGTTCCTATACTATTTTTCAGAATTTATTTTGAAGTTACCATACTGTTTTCAGAATTTATTTCTACTAACCTTCTGTTTCTATTTTTTTAGAAAGTTTATTGTTTTATTAATTTTACAGCAATACAGATTGAATAACATAAACTACTCTCCTCAACATGGCGTTGCTTAAGATGGGTTCCGTTTTCACTGTTCTTCTTATGGCAGCTACGAGTTAGTATCTTATCTCACATTAACTTTAGATTATGATTTTACATTTCCA
>NW_017705799.1:0-1107 GCF_001879085.1 Nicotiana attenuata | reverse complement strand
GTTTAGAAATTCTTACCTCAATGAAGTCCCTTGATTTCTCTCCTCCAACTCGCCCAAATTCTCCAAGCCCGAAGTGAAAATATGAAACCCTTTCAAAAATTCGCGAAGGGAAATAAAACTATTCTGACCAGTTATTTTCGCATCTGCGGCTCCATGGCCGCATCTGCGGCTCCCGCTTTTGCGCTCAATGCACCGCTTCTGCAGAAATATCCGCTTCTGCGGTTTAATAACCGCTTCTGCGACTCCCGCTTCTGCGGAAAAACTAACGCATCTGCGGATCCCCATAAGAACTCAATTACCGCATCTGCGGTCCTCCTGTCGCATCTGCGACTCCGCAGATGCGGTCACCAACTCCGCACCTGCGGTCCCTGCCGCTTCTGCGTCTCTCCTCTCGCTTCTGCGGTCCCAATTTCGCAGAAGCGAAAATACCAGAAGCAGCACAGGTTCTGCAATCTCTTAAGTTCAAAACTTCCCGTTAGCCATCCGAAATCACCCCGAGGCCCCCGGAACCTCAACCAAAAATACAAGCATGATCCAATACCTTATTCAAACTTGCTCCAATCATTAAAACACCTCAAACAACACTAAAACCATCATTTCTCATCGAATTCAAGCCTAAGTTCTTCTAAAACTTCCGGAATGCGTTTTCGATCAAAAACCCAACCAAACGACGTCCGAATAACCTGAAAATTTGCAGACATATCCAAAATCACTTAACCAACCTACAGCAATTCTCGGAATTCCATTCCGACCCTCGGATCAAAATCTCACCTATCAACCGGAATTCGCCAAAATACTAACTTCGCCAATTCAAGCCTAATTCTACACCGGACCTCCAAAATCAATTTCGATCGCACTCCTAAGTCACAAATCATCCCCCGAAGCTAACCAAATCACCGGAATTCAAATCTGAGCCCTCTAACGCAAAAGTCAACATCCGGTTGACTTTTCCAACTTAAGCCTTCTTAAAAGGTAGACTATGTGTCTCATTTCTTATCAAAACCATTCCAAACCAACTCTAACACATCTGATACTGATAATGAAACATAAGGAAGCATAACATGGGGAAAACGGGGCGGTAACGTCACGTGACGACGGGTCGGGTCG
>NW_017705798.1:0-1107 GCF_001879085.1 Nicotiana attenuata | reverse complement strand
GCAAGGTTTGGGTTTGGGTGAAAATCAGGTTGTGAAAGTCCGGAACGACAAAGGTGACGATTGAAAGTTGATTGGCTAGACAGACTGGGCTGGTTAATCCAAAATGCATGGCGTGCTCAATGGTACCAGCTGTTCCACTCAGATAAGTCTCATTCTCTTCTTTCTTCATTACAAATCATCCATTCTCGGATTCTTTTTATCCTTAACCCTCGAGGTCATTGCATTTCATTCTTTCGAGGTCTACCTTTAAGATAATTCAGTGTTAGTTCTGTTCGAAACAAAAGGAAGGAATGTCAAGGCTAACTACCAGCTTCTTAGTTGTACAGACAGGGCCAGAGTATATCAAAAATGTTGAAAAACAAAGCAAGTCATAAAGGACCACTAGAGGTTTCATCGGTGGATTAGTCGGATAATTGTGGGGAAGGAGCGAAGTTTCAAAAGAGGGGTCAGAAACACAAGAACAATAATATGAAATAGAACACTTGGGCCATCGGAGTCAAGGGGGTTGAAATTCGGTAAGGAAGTCGAGGGGGTTCAAGGCAAGTCCAGGAAAGCGAGACGGAGTAAAGCCCAGTGGCAGGGATGTACCTAGCAAGAATGCCAGCAACTAGCCACATTTTTAAAACTGACAAGATTTTTCTTTGATTGAAACAGGGCTAGAAAGTTTTCATTGGTTTTGGAGAGACCCTCCTTAAGGAAAAAGCAAGCACCCAAAACAAGTATGACGGAAATTCTCAGGACCCTCCTGGAAAATGGGACTTAGTTTAAATTTCCAAACAAGTATGAGTAGCATAATTTAGCACAAATGTATCCTGGGTTGTCTAAGATAGGATTTAGTTAGGTGTGGTCAGGACCCTCCTGAATAATGGGACACAGTTTTAAGAACCATTAGGTAACAAGGCATTGTTGTATGATAGTATAATCCAGCCGTGGAATTGACACACTTAAGATAAGGCTTAAATTTTGATTTCCAGGACCCTCCTAGATAATGGGACGCAGTTTTAAGGTTTGCTTAGATAATAAAATATAGTGGAAGTCGTACCTTCAGTAGATATAGCTTAGGTTAAAACTGTCTTTTAACTAGAAGTTGTCAGGACCCACCTGGAT
>NW_017705797.1:0-1107 GCF_001879085.1 Nicotiana attenuata | reverse complement strand
ATGTTAGAAGCTCAACAAAGTCCTGAATGCTATCAAGCTCGTCTTTCTGTGCTTTCAATAAAAAGGTTTGCCTAAGGTCTTTCCAAGTAGGTGATCAAGTCCTTGCAGTAAGAAGACCCATTATCATTTCTCATAAGTCGAAAAACAAGTTCACCTTGAAGTGGGATGTGCCATATGTGGTGCAAGAAGCCTATTCAAGTGGTGCTTACAAGCTTGTAGATGCAGATGGTTTGTGGATCGGTCCCATCATGGGAAGATTCTTGAAGAGGTTAAGGAAAATATGCTCCCCGACGCACGAGCCTAAACGGCAAGTCATGAAGCTCCTTAATGTAATGGTTTTTCCCCTTTTATACATTCTGATTAAGGGTAAAAATAAGGTAGGTAAATTAATTACATCGTGGATCCCTGTAATTACGCCTTAATGGCCTGAAGTGGTTGAGAAAATCACGTTTGGGCGAGATATCCGGCGATGCTTGGTTATCCGTTACGAGTCCGGCTTCCGACCTTGTGTGTTTCTCCATCCGGTGGTGACTCATATCGAGCTCTGCAACGGTCTCGAAATGACTCGACCTCGGTTGTAGACGTGGCCGTCGTTCTACCTTGCATCCAGGTCGGGTTCGATGGCCTCTACTTGCCCCGGACCGGACCCAACCCGGTCGGGCTCAAGCAAAAAGGGTATCACCCAATACAACTATCACTGCTATTATGACTCTTAGTTAGCTTATCACTTGACTTAATATCCTTGTCTACTATTTTCCTTTTAATATAACATTGGTATATATATTTGTTTCTCTTTCTTATTTTAAACTTTTATTCTATTGTTCACATATACATATGACTTTAGTTGACTTTTCTAATGCAAGACCCGAGAGCTCTGCCAAAGTAGTCAGCTCCTTATTTTCCTATCTGAACATCGAATAAATAAATCAACATAAAGGGTTAGAACTAAACCACGTCGGAAATTTTAGTTCAAGATTCTTTTTTTTGAGCAAACAGAAAATAGATATATTAATAATTAAGGAACGTCTAGTACATAATCAACATTAGATGCATCAAGGAGAATGCATTGATTCCCTAAACTTGCTAATTGTTGGCAAGCTTCATTAC
>NW_017705795.1:0-1107 GCF_001879085.1 Nicotiana attenuata | reverse complement strand
TAAAATAAGAAGTTCAAAGGTTCCTTACGGATTTTTACGGGGAGTTTTAAAAATAAAACCCGGGTTAGACTTTCGGGGAAGTTACCCTACCAAACTTAAGTTTCCCCAAAAGTTTGGGACCCGACGTTACCTCGTAAAAAGTAAATTAAAAATAATTACCCAAATTTTCGTAAAGTACTAGTTCACGTTAATTTCGGAAAAATTCCCCGTATACCCCCTCGGTAAAAACGACGGTGCGTACGACGACTCTGCGACTTCCCACGGGTAACAGACCAGAACTTCTGGTTCAGGGTTCAGAATTCGAGTTTGAATACTAGTTNNTATCTGATTTTATAGTGTGTGAGCCTAATGTGCTAATTAGCCGCTTTTTTACCGCTTTTGATTATTACTGTTGAACTATATATAAACTGTTATGAAACCCTTCTTCTCTCTGAATCTTCTTAAATCTTCTGGGAAGTGCACGCTGGCGTGACTTCTTTTTCTGTTAGTGTCATATCCTTAATTTTAGAATGAGGTTCGGACAAGTTGCTAAAGCCGGATGATCTTTTGGTTACCGGTACGCTGCCCTCTACTCTCGGCTCGAGTTGTCCGCTCGGGTAAGCCAGGTCTAGAACAATACACCCAGGTTTTAAACCTAGAATAACATTAGCCTCATGCCGGTATCCCTAGTAGGAACGCTTGTTTGCATCACGTGCATTTGACTTTGGGGACTCAACACAAGGGTTGTCGTCCATCTAGGACAGGTTGCACCCAAATTAAAAGACCATCCTGATGCATCTTATGTGCTACTTGTGTATCTGTACTGTTTCGGCTTGCATGTTGACTTGGCTTCTAGAAAAGGGAAAGAAAATGAAAAAAAGAAGAAAAAAAAGAAAAAAAAAAAAAAAAAAAAAGAAAAGAAGAAAAAAAGAAAAAGAGAGTGAGAGGTAGGTATTTGAATTATCCTGAAAACTATAGCCGAAATTTTGAAAAAAAAGGAGAGGAAAAGTCATTTCAAAATAAGTCATATTTTCCTGTTGCGTCAAAACTGGCCAGACTACGCGGGTCTGATTCTCACCGGATATACGTAGGCAAACCACATCCTATTCCCGATCCTCAAAACTCAAC
>NW_017705794.1:0-1107 GCF_001879085.1 Nicotiana attenuata | reverse complement strand
AGTCGTACACTCCCTTTTGACTACCTGATGAAAGGTACAGTCACAACAAATCATACTGTACCTACCATGACGAGTTTACCATCACATCCTTGGGACATATCCATTGTAGAGTATTCGTCTTCATGTTTTGCTTCCTGGGCCTGATCGTGTTTCCATTGAAGAAAGAGAGAATCCATACTAGGCTGGCTATGGTAACCAAGACCCTAATGGAGGGGATTGGTGGGCAAACATTCAACATTGTACCCATGATCATTGCAGACATATACCGAGCCTTAGAGAAGTGTCAACAAGGAGCGAGACGCTGCAATCTACTACTTCAGCTTTGGCTCATGGAACATCTCCAAAAGGGCAAATACCGACAAGAAATTCAGTGAAGGGCCTGGGATGACCACATCGCTTTCCACCATCCAAAGCGAATGAATTACATCCCCGACATGTTCGCTCAGCCTGAGAATGCCAAAGAATGGTCGAGCTCTTTGATAACCTGACTGAAGAACAGGTTCAATGGATGTTCAAGTGGTTTCCGACAGAGGAGTTCATCGCCCGATCCAGAGATGCACCTTTCTTGATACTGATTGGTCTAAGAGGAACATACCCTTACGTCCCTCTTCGAGTTATGAGGCAAGCAGGTAGGAAGCTAGTCATACCCAGGGTCGACAAGATGAGCCATCTTCGAGCTGACTTCCAAAATGATGATAGTCCCCACAAGTGCCAAGCCCAGCACATGTGGCACTGCAAGATCGTAATGGAGAAAGACACCATTGATCTAGACAGATATCATGCCGGTTGTACCCCTTTCTATTCTGGTTGGTTGGAAGACAATTGGGATGGTGTGGGCAAGCCAGGGTTCGTTCAAGGCCACAGAATTATAGATGAAAAGGCCGAGGCACAAGTCAAATGCAACCAGCTGTGCAAAAGGATCCGTGAATGCGAGAGCGAACACTGCGAGATACACGAGTCCAACAAGAAGCTGATTGAGGAATGGAAAGACATGGCTATCAGTGCCAACAAAAGGCTAGGATACTTAGAGCGAGGCATAGTAGAACTAGAGGGAAAATTTCTCAAAAGGGTTGAAGACTGTCAAAAGGTTGAAGGGACCGAAGGTGG
>NW_017705793.1:0-1107 GCF_001879085.1 Nicotiana attenuata | reverse complement strand
GGCTTTAATTTTGTTTTTGTTGTTGCTTTGGGTACTTTCTGTTAGATTTGGGTTTTCTCTGTTTATTTGAGATTTTTTTGTTGAATTAGTAGGAAATATAAATGTTCTACACCATGTTGCATGAGGATTTATATAGGTGTGTATGGTGATTCTAAGGTTAGTGTTGGATTTCTTTTATATGCTTCTTTTTACTATTGATGGTGTTGATCTTTTTCATGCTTCAGTTTTGAATTTAATTATGTTTCGGACTAATTTTTTTATTAAATGAATGCAATGTGATGTGTTAAATTCTGTTAGAATAGTTCCCTTAAGAATTCTGTTAAGCTTGTTTGTGTATATCTTATTTTCTGCACCTTTCAGATTCTTATTTTTGTAAATCTTTCTTGCCTGTATCCTTTACCATATGTACTTGCTTGGCCCCTCGAAACATGACTTGCCTTCCCCCCCCCCCCCGTCCGAAAAAAAACTGTGAGAATCTGAATCAATGCAGGGATTGTACTATCATCTCAGTAAAACTAACAACAGATTCCTTTCTTCTGCATATAGCATCTCCACTTATGAAGCTAAAATAGAATTTATTCATAGCATCCTATGGGCATTTCTTAGATCAGAACACCATATTTTAGAATAAGACAGGGTTGCCCTGTTTTATTAATTAATACCGAAAATTATTAGCTGTAGCGATAGCGGCATTTCTGACTTGCACACCGTTCTTCTATCTTGAAGTTTTTTGTGGATATGCTTTGCCTACTTATTAAATTCATTCTTCCTGTAGCAGGATTAATTATTGAATTGCAGATATGTCTCGATCAATTCGCTCAACGTCTCATCCAGCTCCGATGGATCAGCTCACATTGCACGCGGCTCCAACATTTCAGCCGGCATCACAGCCGTCTCAATCTGTTCACTCAACATCTCAGCTAGCTCCGATGGATCAAGCCGCATCACAACCGGGCGCCGGGCAGTTTACTCTGCATCACTGCCATCTCGGGTCAGTTTCCACTCGACATCACATCCCGGGCTCCAACAGATTCAGAATTCATTACAGCCAGCTCCAACATTTCAGCTGCATCTAGAAACGCGTTCTGGGGAGCCACTGGACTGTAG
>NW_017705792.1:0-1107 GCF_001879085.1 Nicotiana attenuata | reverse complement strand
AGGGAGTGAGACTCTATGTTGGAAAGTCTTCAGGTTAGGCTTGCATCAACTAGGGAGTGGTGATCCTATGTTGGAAAATCATCAGGTTACGCTAGCATCAACTAGGGAGGTAGGAGCCTATGTTAGAAAGTTATCAGGTTACGCTGGCATCAACTAAGAAGTGGGACCCAATGTTGGAAAGACATCAGGTTATGCTGGCATCAACTAGGGAGTGAGACGCTATGTTGGAATGTCATCAGGTTATGCTGGCATCAACAAGGGAGTGGGACCCTATGTTGGAAAGTCATTAGGTTATGCTTCAATCAACAAGGGAGTGGGATCCTATGTTGGAAAGTCATCAAGCTGTGCTTGCATCAACTAGGGAGTGGTGACCCTATGTTGGAAAAATCATCATGTTATTCTTGCATCAACTAGGGAGTGAGACCCTGTGTTGGAAATTTCAGGTTATACTGGCATCAACTAAGGAGTGTGACCCTATGTTGGAAAGTCATCAGGTTTTGTTGGCATCAACTAGGCAGCGAGACCCTATGTTGGAATTCATCATGTTGTGCTAGAATCAACTAGGGAGTGAGACCCGGTGTTGGAAAATCATTAGGTTATGCTAGCATGAACTAGGGAGTGGGACCCTATGTTGGAAAGTCATGAATTTATGCTTGCATCAACTTGGGAGTGGTGACCCTATGTTGGAAAATCATCAGGTTATGCTTGCATCAACTAGGGAGAGGTGACTCTATGTTGGAAAATCATCAGGTTATGCTGGCATCAACTACGGAGTGGGACCCTATGTTGGAAAGTCACCAGGTTATGCTGGCATCAACTAGTGAGCGAGACCCTATGTTGGAATGTCATCAGGTTGTGCTGGCATCAACTAGGGAGTGCGAACCTATGTTGGAAAGTCATCGGGTTATGCTCGCTTAAACTAGGAAATGGGAAACTATGTTGGAAAGTCATGAGGTTATGCTAGCATCCACTAGGGAGTGGTGACCTTATGTTGGAAAATCATCAGGTTATGCAGCATCAACTAGGGAGTGGGACCCTATGTTGGAACGTCATTACGTTATGCTGGCGTCAACTAGGGAGTGAGACCCTATTTTGGAAAGTCAGCAG
>NW_017705791.1:0-1107 GCF_001879085.1 Nicotiana attenuata | reverse complement strand
AAATGGTCCGGAGTCTCCTGCGGGAATGATTTGGAAGATCCTAAAACCAAATGTTGAGATTTCGTATACGATTTTAAATGCTCGTCACTGCATTCAGACTTTATTTACTTTAGTTACTTACTGAGTTTGCGTACTCACGTTATTCCCTGCACCTTGTGTGCAGATTCAGGTTCCCGAGCATCAGAGTGAGAGTTTCCAGCACTCTCAGAGTTTATCCGGAGATCACAAGGTAGCTACACGGCGTTCGCAAACCTGCTTTCCTCATTCCTATCTTAGAATTTTGTTATTTCAGACTATTTTGTATTATTCAGATAGTGTTTTGGTTGTACTTAGAGGCTCATGACCAGTGAAACCAGATTCGGGCCGTGTTAGTATGTTTTGTATTGGTTTCCGCATATTTCTGCTAGTTTATATATTTCATATGAAGAATTTGAGACTTAATCGGTTCTAGAAAATGATATTTATAAAAAGAATTTGATGTGGTAAATGTTGGATTGGCTTGCCTAGTACTGTGATAGGCGCCATCACGACCGGGGTATTTGGAGTCGTGACAATATAATTGAAATCAAATAGTGAAAAAGGCAATACCAGGTAGCATATTCCGTCATTGCCTCTAGCGCCACGGCCAGCGCTGGCCTGGACCTTGCGTGACAATAGTAATACTAGTTGTGTGAGGCCTCTTTTTATCTCACATGTTTGTGGACCCATATCTTACACATCTGGGTCCACAAAATTTTGGAACCCACAAAGTTATGAGAACAAAAAGAGGCATCACACAACTAGTATCAGTTGTGTGAGGCACAAATAAAAATTTTTCCTTCTTTCACTAAACCGTATTTCCTTTAGCAAGAACTAGCGAATCCCAAATTATTTTCACCATTTAATATATTTATTGTACAGAAGAAAGCTGGAAAATTGAGAATAAAGGAATCTTTTGTAAAATAAAGAAGTTAGTAGAGAGGAGGATGAAGAAAGAGGGATAATGAATAAATGTTAAATATAAATGAGTTAAATTTGGACGGAGTCAATGAAGTAAATAGGGCATGCAGCCACAGTGATTGTGACAGTCGAAAATAATTACTAGTACTTTTGTTTTTCAATAATATG
>NW_017705790.1:0-1108 GCF_001879085.1 Nicotiana attenuata | reverse complement strand
ATGGGGCAAGGCAGTGGAGGTGGAGATTCCCGGTCCTCGATGAGAATATAATGGACTATAAGGCCGGCTTCCTCCACGTATATACCTACCCTTTCACCTTGGGTTCTGATAATTCTTCTGACTCCTCTCCGCCGGAGATAGACCCGGTTGTCCTTGACTTCTGTGACAATACCAAGTGACGCTTGGTCAGATCTATCCGTTTTTTCTGGAGGATAGTATTGATGCTCCGTCACTTCACCAAATGGGTTGAGGGTGAGATTTTTACCCTCAACCATTTGATTAGTATGTATAGCCCTCGATTTTATCGAGGTTTGATCAGGCTCCACCACCGATCCAGAAAATCATTTTTCTCGAGCGTCGATGAGGGAAAGGATCGAGAGTGGATGAGCAGGTTTGTCCGGGTAAAGACCTCGGGTTAGCAGTTTTCCCTTAACCGCGTTTTATAAGTAATATTTTTCTTTTGGAATGACGACCTCTCCGCGTCTCCTGCAGTTGTTGCTTGGTACCCCGAGGCGGTTCCGGATTTGCTAGGATGGATCCAGCGGTTGGAAAAGGCATTCCCATACCTTGTTCAGTCCTGGACTGACCTGGCCAAGGGGCGATGGGTGGCCAAGAATCATGGTAGAGTTTCCTTACCGCCTATGCTTCAGATTGGGGTTTCTCCCTGCGTCCTTTGTGATGACAGTTTGCAGTTACTGCATTTGTGCAGTCTCGGCGAGAATATGCAGATGAGGCCGCCTCCTGGCAGCTAAGTGGAGGCGTCAAAGCCCGGTAAGGGCAGGAAAAGGGAAGTTAAGGCGGCCGTTGATCCTCCCGCGGTGAAGAAACCTAGGCCACTCAAGCACCAAGCCGTTACCAGGACCTCTACTTCAACTATAAGGGTGAATCCTAATGCTGTGGAAGAGGAGGACGATGAGTGTGCACTAGCACGGAGGACGAGGTCGAGCGTAGGAGCCTCGTAGGTATCTCGATCAGAGGCCGCTGAATCTGGGACGGCTGACTCGGGTCGGTCCCGTGGACCGAAGACCCTCGAGGAGGGCGTTAATGTGGCTTCGGATCGCATGACTGAGTTTGGCGCAGTTTTCGCTAGGGGGACCGTTGCCATCGA
>NW_017705789.1:0-1108 GCF_001879085.1 Nicotiana attenuata | reverse complement strand
AGGACACTTTAAGGAAGAACTTGAGTATGTAAGAACCAGAGTTTCGGGTAAAGGGCTTGAAATTATCTCGAGGGGAAGGTGTTAGGCAACCCCTCAAGATCCACTAGTGTGGTTCCCGGCCATGCTACAATTGTGACTTTGAATGCAAACAAACAAGTTAAACAAGCAAGCATTGCAAATACGAGAAAAATATTACAAATAAGGAGCACAAAAGGTTAAAAAAAAGTTACTGAATTTTTAGGGAAGGAGCAGTTTAGTTAAAAGTGCAAGTAGGAAGAAGTCAAGTACTTAGTGCGAACAATCTGAAAATTATGTGAAAAACAGAAGTCGAAAGTGCAACAGCTTTTTAAGATTCAGAAAATTGTTAAACTAATAAAGAGGGAGGGGGGTCCTAGGTTTATATATTACATGGATCATTCGCACAACACTGGTACTCAATTGTACGCATAGTGTTATCGTGTAATCATTATCTCATCTCCATGTCTACCCTTTCCCACCCCGTTAAGGTATTGGAGCACGGAATGGTATCGTTTGCCTATCGCATGCAGTTACCCGTCCCAAGCTATCAGTCCCGGGGCATTAGGACTACTAATCCTAAAAGGGGGAGAAAGGGATGGGGGCCTTTATGGAGTTTTAAAGGACAAAAATTCTAATCGACATTCAAAAACAAGTAACAAGTAGGGGGAATGAACAGACAAACAGGTAAGGCTCACATAAACCCCGTAAATCAGATAACATATAGTTTAGCATGCCTTACACATACTGGTTTAGTCTTTTAAAATTAAAAATTAAGCAGCGAGCGAACTGGTTCGATACATACGTTTAGACAGGAAGCCCACATTAGGCAACTTGGATCCAATTGTCAGAACTTAAGGTATTTTAAGCGAGTGATTTAGAAAGTACTGGTTCTAGAAAAGTAGTCTAATGCCGAAAAGTACAGACTGCAGTCAGTTTAGAAATAAGTTTTAAGAGAATCATGAGTATAAACCATAAAAGGAGTTCCAGAGTCAGAAATACTTAAGGAAAGAGTAAACTGCAGAACTGTTTTAAAGACAATTTCAGGAAGACCAAAACTTAGTTGGAAAATGTTTAGGCAGAATTTTAGAAA
>NW_017705788.1:0-1108 GCF_001879085.1 Nicotiana attenuata | reverse complement strand
AAGGTTCTATACTTATTACAATCCCTATTCTATCCTTACCCCCCTTCAAAAATTACCAAATCTGATAAAAGTACCCTTTTCCCATGCCTAAACTACCCTTTGAACCTCCTGAAATTACTATCATAGTCCCAAATGACTTTAGTCCTCTTTCTACCCTAATTGAATCCATCTGCTATGGCCAAATTCATATAATTAACAACTAATTGAACCGGGCATTATACTGAAGTATTGTTAACAGCAATCACTGATTAACCAAAAGAAGTACTAAAACATATTAAACTGAAACAAACAATACACACAAGATTGATTGAAACTGATCAAAAGAAAATAGGCTAATAAGCAAATTATTGGATTATCAAATCAACAACGACTGTTAACTACACTAAACAGAGGCAGAAATGCTAATCCCTATGTCAAACTACACTAATTCGACTGAACATGTTGAGTGACTCCAATAAAATTAAACTAAGTCATAAACATGCATTCCCTAATCAAAATAAACACAGGGTCGAACTGACAGTCAATGGAGATCACAAAACAGAATTAAACCAGATAAAGGATCAAAACGAAACAAATCATTTGACATGGGAACACTAATCAGGTGAGGAGAACTAAGCTATACAATTAACATGGGGAGAATTAGACAAAACAATTATCCGATTTCAGAACCAGTAATTACAAACCTAATCTAAAACCTAACACACTAATTAGAAACTAATCTAATCTTAACAGCATAGAAAATCAAACACAAAAGGGAAGAGGACTCATCTGTACAACTACTAAAGTCGCATAGCTCTTCAGATTCAAAATTCGACTATTTCCGGTGAGATTTGAATGCTAATGATGACAAATTCCTCATGAGGGAAGTGAAGAGGTCACGTGGTATCAATTTGGTGGGGTTTGGAGAATTTAGGGTTTTGGCCGGATTTTTGATCGGATATTTGAGCAATTCCGGCCATGTTCGAGACAAGTGGCTATGGGGTTTGGGTAGGGAAGTTAAGGCGGTTCTGTGGTGTGAGTTTGGGACCATTTGGCGTAACCGGCGACTTGGCCGGAAAACTTTAAAGGGATATTCGACGAGTTCCAGTAAGATTTGAAAGCAAAGGAC
>NW_017705787.1:0-1108 GCF_001879085.1 Nicotiana attenuata | reverse complement strand
AAGTCCTATATATTTAGAACTTCCTACATAATTCAAATAAGTAAATATTTAATAACAAAATTTTAGTTGATTTAAAAGTTCTAAATATTAAAAAAATAATTAAATTATAATTTTGTCCAATATAAAATCTCTACTATCAAGGTCAAACATTCTAGAAACATAAAAATGGAAAAGTTCATACTTGACTTCAAATTCTTTAAATTGTAGTATACTATTATACATAGTTCTTTTTTGGGTAACGTACTTATAGTGTTAAACTCTATTTGCTTTATATCTATTGCGTAATTAAGAATCCAATAATCACGTGAAATTCGTCTTTCGAATTTGATAGGAAGAAGTATCACAATTGTAATTTGGAAGTGAATTGAATTGAGATTTAGTTGCCTTATTCTTCTTCTAGCTGACGTCAAATAAGTTTCTAAATATATTAATTGGTTTTAGTCCTAAATATTAGGATTTCCTAGGAATTTCAAATAGAAAAATATTTAATAACCAAAATTTTAGTTAATTTTAAAGTTCTGTATATTAGGAAAGTAATTAAATGACTATTGCTAAATAGTAGGAAAATAATTAAGTCTATCTATATACATTATAATAAAAATAATTAAACTTCCACATTAAATAAATACATACAGATGAAAAGTTGAAACTTAGATTGGTATTAGAAGTTTGTTCAAATTCATATAATTATTTCCAATGTTACCATTTTTTAGTTGGAATAGAAGTTCTCGATATTGGTAGAGTAGGAATTTACACGCAGTGTATGTAGAGTTTAAGTTGGGAAAAAAATTTCATCCTAGGGTAATATTTTAAATATTACAATTATATCCACCTTTAACTCAAATATTTAAGGGCATAAAAGTCTATCAAAGTTAGAAGGATATTTTAGTAGTTCAACATTTGACATAAACTATTCGTGCTTTTACATAAATTATACTAGTGTGTGTGTGTGTGTATACATACATACATATGTATATATATATATATATATATATATATGTATATATATATATATATATATATATATATACATATATACATATATATATACATATGTATGTATGTATACACACACACACACTAGTATCTATGAACGTGCGTTGCACGT
>NW_017705786.1:0-1108 GCF_001879085.1 Nicotiana attenuata | reverse complement strand
TTGGGTGTGGGACATTTGGACCGGGCAAGGCGTTTGGGCCAGTGGTTTGGGCTGGAACTGCGCAAAATTGATTGGGCTGGGATTTGTTAAACAAGATCTGGCCCAATTCCGGGCATTTTAATGAAACCCAATTGTTTTCTTTGTATTTTCTTTAATTGCTTTTGTATTTTATTTTCATATTTTATAAAAATGCTAAAAATAAAACTAAAACAAATTGACTCTAACAATTATATTTCCTAATTAATTCCTAAAGAGAAATACAAACTAATACCAAAAATGCAAAATGGACCCCCCTTTTTTTTGTTATTTTCTTAACATTTTGTTCTAAAATCAATTAATGCTAAAATATGAAATTAACCCTAAATGCAAAAATGCATATATATATTTTTTTATTTTCATATGGATTAAAAATGCACAAATAAAAATGCAACAATTACCAAAGAACGCCACAAAATTAACAAGAATTTATAAAATACTAAAAAAAAATTGTTTTGTTTAGAAATTTTGGGAATTATTGCTTAGGGCGAAAATCACGTGTTCACAGCTGCCCCTCTTTGCTCGGAAACACAAAGAGTTTTCATGCAAAGACAAGTGAGCAGAAATGAACGATTTTTGCCCGTTTGCATATTCCGTGTGAAGCATTTTTTAAAAGATTTGACCGCACCCTGCTTCAAAGGTTGCCTACATATCCTGGGCTAAACAGGAATCAGGTCAGTGTAGTTCGGGAAGGTTTGGTAGCTGGGACTACCAGGAGCTGTGATTTCACTGTTGTTGTTGCTGCTACTGCTCGCTGACCTCCTTATTACACCGTATCAAGATAAAAAGAAGCTAGCCTAAGCTATGAGTTACAAAAAGGTCCTATCTATGTCTTCTAACTTGCTCTTTGTGTTGCCTTGAACTTGTATCCTTCCACTGGAATTCTTGCGTTGTTGCCTTGCATTGTGATTGTAGATGTTTCACCATTCCTCCGAGTGACGTTTGACTGCTGCAATTTACAATGCGTGCCTCTATTCTCCAGGCGGGCTCCTGATTGCTAAAACTTGAAAAGTATTCCCTTGTTCTCCAGGTGGGCGCCTGATTGCTAAAACTTGAAAGTATCCCTTGTTCT
>NW_017705785.1:0-1108 GCF_001879085.1 Nicotiana attenuata | reverse complement strand
GGATGAAGCTGTATACATCCAGTTGTTCAGGCTCTGAAGCGTCTGGCTCAGCCGGTGGGCAGTGATAGGATGGGCCCGGGAAGATGGAATCTCCGGGCCAGCTGAGGTAGAAGGACCTAGAGGCAAGTCAGCAGTAGTGGAAGGTCCTGGAGGCATAGCTACAATAGTGGAGGCAGGCTTAGAGGGGGCCTCTACCACAACTGGCTCTTCAGACTGGCCAGTTGGGGCAGAGGCAGGCGCCTTGTAGTTCTTGTCCTTGGGGTTGTCTGGCCCCTTCAAACTATACCATGAAAATGGAACTACTGGTTTAGACTTGACATCATAGGACTTCTTTTCCACCTCTAAGTCCCGGAAATACATAGAGAGGGTGTTGGGGTAAGGGTAGTTCCGGTCGTGCTCTGCACCCACTAAGGAGATAATGCGGGTCATCACATTCCCCACATTGATGGGGTACCCCGCCATGATGGAAGCAACCAATACAGCCCGGTGGAGAGGAATGGTCTGGTCATGGGTAGTAGGGTCCAACCGACTGCAAACAAAAGTCAACCAACCCCTAGCCTCAAAGTTTAGGGTCCTCCTCAGTATTTTTATCCCCGCAGTCAACCACTCAGGAATGGTGGGATTGCCAGGTACTGAGCCAACCATGGACGGAACCCCTCACCCATCTCCAACTTTGCCAGATATAGAGTCTCATCCTCATCATTGAACCCCAAATAATCATTCAGAGACTGCCCGTCGAACAACACCTTTTTGTCTCGAACCTTGGTCACTTTGGAACCCTTGACGATGTGGGCCACATTACAATAAAATTCCTTGACCATATGTTCATTTGCCTCTATACATGTCTCCATAAATATTTCCCAGCCCACTCTAGTCCTAAACTGCCTCTGCACGTCAGGGTTGTGGGGTAATAAGTCTTTGTTAATGAAACATCGCTCCGGTATCAACTTTCTTACCGGCCACCACTCCCAAAACTTGTGGTACGCTATCTCACTCACAAATCTATCTTGCCAAACATCGGGCTTCCTAGTTCGGGCGATGCCTCCCACTTGAGGCTCACCACCCCCAGTTCCCTGCACTTCCTCCTCATCCCCGCCTGCACTCTCCC
>NW_017705784.1:0-1108 GCF_001879085.1 Nicotiana attenuata | reverse complement strand
GACTTTCATGGTCGGCGAGCAGGTATTGCTTCGAGTGTCGCCTATGAAGGGCGTGATGAGATTTGGGAAGAAGGGCAAGCTTAGCCCTAGGTTAATTGGTCCGTTTGAGATTCTTGATCGAGTGGGAGAGGTGGCTTATAGACTTGCATTGCCGCCGAGCTTATCAGCCGTGCATCTAGTGTTTCATGTGTCCATGCTTCGGAAGTATCACGACGATCCATCCCACGTGTTAGATTTCAGCACTGTCCAGTTGGACAAGGACTTGTCTTATGAGGAGGAGCCGGTAACCATTCTAGACCGGCAGGTTCGTCAGTTGAGGTCGAAGAGTTTTCCTTCTGTTCGTGTTCAGTGGAGAGGTCATCCTCCTGAGGCCTCGACCTGGGAGTCCGAGTCCGATATGCGGAGCCGTTATCCCCATCTTTTCCCTGACTCAGGTACTTCCTTCTTCTGTCCGTTCGAGGACGAACGGTTGTTTTAGAGGTGGAGAATGTGATGACCCAAAAGGTCATCACTTATTTTTAAATTAAATTCTGTGTTTCCGAGGCCTTGACAACCTCATTTAGAGTCACCTTGATTTGCATGCGCAGTCCGGGCGCGTAGATAAATATGAAAATCTGTCAAAAATGATAACATTTGGCTAATAAATGAATTAATTTGACTTCGGTCAACGTTTTGAGTAAACGGACCCGGACCCGAACCCGTGAATTGACGGTCCCGGAGGGTCCGTAGGAAAGTACGGGACTTGGGCGTATGCCCGGAATCGAATTTCGAGGTCCCAAGCCCGAGAAATGAATTTTAAAAAAAAATTATTTTCTGAAATTGTTTAAAGGAATTTGAAATGAAATTTGATTAGAACATGATGGTATCGGGCCCCCGGCACCCGGTACAGGTCTTATATATGATTTAAGACGATCATGTGAAATTTGGTGAAAAACGGATGTCATATGAGGTGGTTCGGACCTAATTTGCAAAAGTTGAGGTTTAAGAAGTTTTGAAATATTTCATTGATTTTGAGGTTTAATTCGTTGTTATTGAGGTTAGTTTGGCAATTTGATCGCATGGATAAGTTCGTATGATGTCATTGAGTTAGTACGTATGTTTGGTTAGG
>NW_017705783.1:0-1108 GCF_001879085.1 Nicotiana attenuata | reverse complement strand
ACCTGTTTTACCTGATCTTTTTTCAGCTTCAGATCTCCTTGAACTGCTTCTGTCTTCATGTTGAAATCGAGGCACGGTATCTTCTTCGATTCGCAACTTCGTACTGTACCTGTTATACACATCATTCCACGTGGTTGCAGGGAACTCTCGAAGGCTTTCCTTAAGGCTTCTCGTGGCTTCAGAACTTTTAACATTTAGATTGCTCGCAAAAGCTATTGCAGCCCAAT
Organism: Nicotiana attenuata; assembly: GCF_001879085.1. Lineage (NCBI taxonomy): Eukaryota > Viridiplantae > Streptophyta > Magnoliopsida > Solanales > Solanaceae > Nicotiana > Nicotiana attenuata. Next base: position 881 of record NW_017705783.1, on the reverse strand, counting down.
TATCTGGTACACGGGGTAAAGTCATTCGTTCGCGTTGGAACCTATCAACAAAATCTCTGAGCAACTCTGTATCCCCTTGTTTGATTTTAAAGATGTCCTCCATTCTTTTTTCAACCTTTTGTGCTCCTGAGTGCGCCTTAATGAAAGAATCTGCAAGCTCAGCAAAAGAGTTTATAGAGTTTTACAGGCAAAAGAGAATACCAGGTTAGTGCACCCTTGGTGAGTGTTTCACCAAATTTTTTGACCAATACGGACTCAATCTCCTGCTTGGTTAAATCATTTCCTTTGACCCCTGTAGTAAATGCTGTCACATGGTCACGTGGATCGGTTGTGACCGTCATAGTTTTGAAATGTCAGGCATTTTGAACGTTTTTAGGGATTGAAAGGGGAGCAGCACTTGGTTTCCAAGGTTGTTGTGAATATTTATCCGCATCTATTCCGTTTGATTATTGGGGGAACTCCAGGGATTTGCTCGATGCGCTCGTTTTGTTCTTTGAGCTGTGTCTGCAAAGTTAGTACCAAATTTTGTAAATAAGAATTATTTGTATTACCTGGATTCATTTCTCGTGGTTCAATGGGGGTTCCTTCGTTTGAATTAACAAGGCCAGAACGAGGATTCTCCAGCGTATTGTTATTAGGCGAAGGTGTGGACGGCGCAGCAGGTAACCGGCTAACTAGCGCCTGAAGAGCTTGGCTAACCCGTGCATCAATTATTCTTTGCAGAGCTTCTTCTGGTCCCTCAAAATCTTCTGATTGCTCTTGCTCATCAGCATGTGATTTAGGAGTGCCTTCACGAGATTGACGTGGTGAATTTTGAAGAGAAGGGACCACGTTAAAGTTCTGCAAATCTCCTTGATCTTGATGCATTTGATTTTCACGGT
>NW_017705782.1:0-1108 GCF_001879085.1 Nicotiana attenuata | reverse complement strand
ACGACATTTGGGCGGACAACTCTATTCCTTTTGGGAATTTGGGTTTGAGATTTAGAAGAGTCGCCACCTAATGATTAAGTGCATTAGGACACTAAGAATTTAAAAGAAAGAAGAACCAGAGAATGGGTAAGGGCTTGAAATTATCTCAGGGGGAAGGTGTTAGGCACCCCCCAAGATCCACTAGTGTGGTTCTCGGCCATGTTACAATTGTGACTTTAAAAAAGGTAAACATACAAGACAACTTCCACATAACGATTACAACTAGGAATGTATAAAGGTTAAATAAACATGCTGAAGTCAGGAAATAGGTGGTTTCATAGTTGTTTAAAAGAATGTATAAGTGCAGAAAAAAAGGATCAAATAACGAGTGCAAACAATCAGAAAAAAGAAGTGAAATGGGCGGAAGTTTAAAAAGAAAACAGTGCTATTCAAAGAGGTTTTAAATGATTTGAAGCGAAATACAAGGTTTAAAGAGCTGGAAACTGACAGTTTAAAGAAAACAATAACGAAAGTACATAAGGAGGGAGGGGGGTCCGTAGGTTTATAGATAACATGGATCATCCACGCAACACCCGGTAACCAATTATACGCGTGGTGTTATCGTGTGATCATCATATCCATGTCTACCCTTCCCACCTCATTAAGGTATTAAAGCACGGAATAGTATCGTTACTTATTGCATGCTATTACCCGTCCCGATCCTATCATTCCCGGAGGCATTGAGACTACTAATCCTAAAGGGGAGGGAGTTGGGGCTTTTCAGAAGTTTTAAAAGGATAAAAGTCTAGGCGACAAACAAAACACATAATCAAATAGGGGAGAAGCAAACAGCAGTTAAGGCTCAAACAGGCCTCCTCACTTAAAGGCAAATATATAGCATGACTTCAAATACTGGTTATGGTCTGAATTAAATTTAAAAGCGTTAGGACAGGTTGATTTATCACATATTTCTCAGATGAGGAGTCCGAATTAGCCTTGTCTGGTTGTAGTTATCAGAGCTGACACAGTTAATTAAAAACCTAATAGGTTTGCCTAAGTGAGACCTAGTAGGCATAGATATCTAGCAGAGCGTACTGAGTTTTAAGAAAGGATCAGTGGTTTATAGACC
>NW_017705781.1:0-1108 GCF_001879085.1 Nicotiana attenuata | reverse complement strand
CGTGTGGGAGGTTGTTTTAAAGGGTTTATGTTACTGTAAATACTCCCTCAAGTTCTTAATATCAACCGTAGGTGATTTCAAGCCTTCTAAAGTGATTCTAGTGCCAAAAAGAAACACTAATTGATTGCTAGTTTCACTTCCTTGTTGTTGTGGCAGAATTGGAGGGATATTTCGTGGAGAATTAAGGTCAAATTGGAGTTGTTCTTTCTGTATAAAGGTAAGGAACCTCTTAATCTATATGTATTTAAGATTATCCAAGTTACGGCTAAGTCATTGAAGCTAGAACTTGTGAAATATATATCGAAAGGCTTGGTAGTAATGTTATCGGTTGGTGGACTGTTTTGGGATGCTCAATATGATTATTATTGATGTTGTTTGGGCTGTTTGGTGATTGTTTGGAATTGTGTGAAGTCATATATATAGGGGAGGTTCTGTCCGTTTCATCGTAAAATAGGTTGTGGTCGATACATAATAGTTATGACGCTTGAATGGTAACTATAGTACCGTTTCTCTTATTGTAGACTAAGGAGTCGTGAAAATTGCATAGCTTGAGATTGGGGCAGTATATACAAGGTATGTGAGGCTATCCCTTTCCTTCTTTTGCACGACTCCGATTGTACATAATGTAATGAACGAGCTTCCAAAGATACTCTACTCTTAGAAGCTAGCAGTACTTATATTGTTTCCCCTCTTATGGAACGATTGATGTTGATGTTGCTTCTCTTATTCTTATGTTATCAATGTTATTGGTACTTCCTGCTTCTTATAAGGTTCAAGGTGAAGAGTTAGTCCTAATAACGTGTACAGAGGATACCGACCTTACGTCACTCCGAAAGGTTTACTATATCATTCACCCTGGCTTTCGCCTTTTTAGCCCCTACGTGAGCGGTGACAAACTTGTCCGCCATTTCCTCGAACGTTGCTATCAACCGCGCCGGCAGTTGTGAGTACCAGGTTAGGGCTCCCCCTGTTAGGGTTCTACCGAATTTTTTCAGTAGTACTGACAGTACTTGCTCCTTCGAAAGGTCATTGCCCTTTACTGCTGTGGAGTAGTGAACGATGTGATCCTCTGGGTCCGTGGTGCCATCGTATATCTTCAGATACGGTG
>NW_017705780.1:0-1108 GCF_001879085.1 Nicotiana attenuata | reverse complement strand
TAGGATAAAGAAGTAAAAGTAGGTATTATTACTTACGTTTAAGTCGATGCATATATATATATATATATATATATATATATTTCTAATAATCTAACTGTTTGTTTCTACTTTTTCATGCCTAAACCATAACCACAAGAGGAAGATGCGATCTCCCTAGATTATTTCACATTGACTTCCATTTGCAGATATTAAAACATTGATCTTAATCTCTTGGGAGTCACTAAAATTTCTTTACAAATCACAGAGGGAGCCAAATATAATGTCGTTAGATTATCAAGTGGAAGATTCATGTGCATCAATTCTTACTCTTATCATAAAAAATTGATTAAAGATCTACGTGCAACACACGTAGCATAGAAACTAGTTAACAATAAAAGAGTATAAATAGACCAATAGTACATGGAGAAATTTGAACGTTTTCTCATATTTAAATTAAAATAGAGGTAATAATCATGTTTTTAAACTAACTTGATTAGCAAAAGACTAAGAAGATGTTTGGCGAAGCTTATAAGCTGGTCAAACAGGCTTATAAACACTTTTTGGTTTGGTCACCCCAACTTATGACTTTTTAGCTGATAAGCACTTTTAGTTTGACCAAGGCTTTTACTAGTTTATCTTTAGTAATCTAATTCACAAAATATTTTTCCCAAAATAAATTTTCTAACTTTCTTTTCATTCCATATTCATTATTCATCTTTTTCTTTACAAAGAAACTTTTTAATTTACAATCTTTAGTCATTTTAATAAAAGAACAACTTATCATCACTTTTCTATCAAACACATCAACTGCTTATTATCAGTTTCAGCACGTCTATCCAAACACGCAAATGCTTATTTCAAAAATCAGCTTCAGCACTTAAAAATGCTTTTCAGCACTTCAAGCTTATCAGCTATTTACCATCGGCTAATCCAAACGGGCTCTAACTTAATTGAAAAACTTAGCGAGAATGATGAACCAAAACCAAATTTCAGTGTTGAATCTGATGCTGGAAGCAACTTGACCATGTGAGCTCTACTTACTATTTTTGTTTCGTTGGCTTTGTGATCTTTTTTTTTTTTTTTTTTTTTTTTTTTTTTTTTTTTTTTTTTTTTTTTTTTTTTTTTTTTT
>NW_017705779.1:0-1108 GCF_001879085.1 Nicotiana attenuata | reverse complement strand
CTTGTATATGATCTCGGATCGTAATTTTTACGGTTTGGTTAGCTCCGTTAAGTGATTTGGGACTTAGGAGCGTGATTGGAATGCATTTTGGAAGTCCGTGGAAGGTTTAGGCTTGAATTGGCGAAATTGAGATTTTGGCGATTTCCGGTTGGTAGGTAAGATTGTGATATAGGGGTCGGAATGGAATTCCGGAAGTTGCAGTACTTCCGTTATGTCATTTGGGATGTGCGTGCAAAATTTCAGGTCATTCGGACGTGGTTTGGTTGGCTTTTTGATCAAAAATGGAATTCGGAAGATTTTAGAAAGTTTGGCTTGAATCCAATGTGTTTTGGTTGATTTGATGTTATTTGAGGTGTTTTGAAGATTGGAACAAGTTTGGATAAGGTATTAGGATATGTTTGTGCTTTTGGTTGAGGTCCCTTGGGGCCTCGGGGTGATTTCGGGTGGTTGACGGAAGAATTTGGAATTTGAGTTGCAGCTGAAGCTTTTGGTTCTGTCATAACCACACTTGCGGTTGGGAGGCCGCGGGTGCGATGATCGCAGATGCGTAAAGCAGCCGCAGATGCGGCCAATGTGAAGTCCTTCAGGAACCGCAGAAGCGGTGTCGTGGGCGCACCTGCGGTAGCGCAGGTGCGAGTGTTTAACCGCAGATGCGGAGATTTGTCATTTTTAATGAAAACCGCAGATGCGGTGGAAAAGTCGCAGAAGCGGGACCGCAGAAGCGGTAATGGGACCGCAGGTGCGGAAATACCTGGGTCAGAAAGTATATAATGTTCCTTCGTGAAATTTTGCTAAGTTCTCCATTTTTGAAGACGGGAAGCGAGCTAGGGCAGTGAATTCAAGGGAGAATCGAAGAGAATCAGTTGGGTAAGTTCCCTAAGCCTCATTACTCATGTTTATGATCATTTTTCCATTGTTTAATCATGGCATTAGTGGAAATTAAGGAAGAAAATTGAGGGATTAGGGCTTGGGATTAAGAGACCATTGAGTGGGGATTTGAGGGGTCATTTGAGGTCCGATTTTGATGTTCTTGATATGTATGAACTCGTGAGAGGATGAGGATTCCATTGATGTTAATTTTATCGGATTTCCAAGACGTGGGCCGGGG
>NW_017705778.1:0-1108 GCF_001879085.1 Nicotiana attenuata | reverse complement strand
TATTTTTCTTGCAATTTATGATTGTGAATCTTTTAGTAGTTTATTTCCCCATTGTCATGAGTAGCTAAAAACCTTAATCTAAGGTTTTGGTGGAACCCGTTGGGGATGGCTTGGTTGTTTTATTAATATAATTGAATTTGGTTGTTAATCTCTAATTGTTCATCTATGTTTTGATTGTGGATTAGTTGAAAGGGCCCTCAATTATCCGTTCTTATTTATTATGTATCTACTTGAGAGAGAGTGCATATTTAGGTGATTGTATGAACAACATCACTCCCGGAGTATAGACGAGAGTCATAACCGAGGGTTTAGGGGTTGGATTAGAGATAACGAAACCCCGGGTGCAATCTAAGTGAATTGTATTGTGAAATTAGCTAGCGTAGCTTGAGAGAGTGCGTCTAGTAGATTATCATAATTACTTGAGAAAGAATTATGATAGCTTGAGCGTTCATGATTGTTAGAGACAACTAAATCTTAGTTATAAGACATATACAACCAAGGAAATTACCAGCGGGGAAACCGATTGCCTTAGACTTTATTTCTACTGTTTACACATCAAGTTTAGTTAATTTTCCGTCTGTTAATTACTTTCAGTCTTTAGTTGTTAGAAAATCAACCATTGTGAATCAAAAAGTTTGGAAAAACAGATTGTGTGAATTTAGTAAATCTGACAGTAGTGATTGATAGGTTAGTTCCCTGTGTTCGACTCTGGGCAATAATACTCAGATTATATTTGTCAACGCCCGCATAGTCTTTTGTGTAGACTCGGTTGAGCGTGATCAGTTGTTTGTGGTCNGTTCTGCTGAAGTGGTCCTTCGTATCGTCGTGTCTTGTCGTCTAACGTCGCGTCGTCTTTGAACGTGGCTAAGAATTTGTTTCGACTTTTCGTCGTACTGTAAATCTCAATCGCTACGACCCGTAGGGTAAACCCCGAGGTCNCGTCTACTACCCCGAAAATTCCGTTGTTTTTTAAACCGNTTTTACCGTCGTACCCCGTTCCTTACCCGTACCGTAAACCCGTTCTACGTTTACTTTACCCCTACCCGTAAAAAGCTTTTAAAACCTAAAAACCCGTCCTTAAACCGGTACCCTAAAACGTAGGGTAAAA
>NW_017705777.1:0-1108 GCF_001879085.1 Nicotiana attenuata | reverse complement strand
TTGTGAGCTCATTTCGTATTCAATATAGACTTGGGTTTGATGTCCCTAAGTCTCAATATATCTTACTCAGCATGTCATAAACAGCTGAAGTTTTTGTGTTCATAATCAGTTCAAGAATACATGTCTCAGTCTAGTCCTATTCAGTATTCCAGTATTATGTAACTCAGTATGATTCAGTATTCCAGTATTATATACTCAGTATGATCCAGTACTCGGATATCACGTAACTCAGTATGGTTCAGTATTTCAGCATCATGTATTTCAGTATGATTCTCAATTCCTGATTTTAAATTCCTGAATGTTGAACACCTGTATTTGGGCCTGAGGCCGTAGTTTATGCTTTATGCATGTTTGGGCCTGAGGCCGTAGTTTATGCTTTATTCATGTTTGGGCCTGAGGCCGTAGTTTATGATTTATGCATTTTTGGGCCTGAGGCTGTAGTTATGTAAACTTATACTTGGGCCTGAGGTCGTAGCTTGTGCACATATATATTGGACCCGAGGTCGTAGCTTATTCGGATAAACAGGTTGTTCATCATTCAGAAGAGGGAGTAATCATATCCTTACTTCCTTTATTCAGTTATGTAATCAGTTATCAGTTATCTTTTCAGTTATCAGTTATCTTTTCAGTTATCAGTTCAGTTACCAGTTCTCACTTCAGTTTCAGTTTCAATAGTTATCATTTCAGTTATCAGCTTAGTTTCAGTTCCAGCATTTATAATTCTTTCTTTCAGTTGCTTTACATTCAGTTCCAGCATTTATAATTCTTTCTTTCAGTTGCTTTACATACCAGTACAATTCAAATGTACTGACGTCCCTTTTGCCCGGGGCCTGTATCTCACAATGTAGGTAATGATTTACAGGTTGATGATTCAGAGCTCTAGGACTCTCGTACCAGCTATTTGGTGATCCCCAGTTCTTTCGGGGCATTATCATTACTTTACAGCCTTTCAGTATTTACAGATAGTTAGTGCTTTCAGTACTTCAATAGAAGCTTCATAGACTAGAGTAATAGTTAGACAGAGTCACAGGCTTTTCATATTAAGCTATGTTGGCTACAAATATGTTTCAGAATTGTATTAGTATTTCCGCACTTTGATTTATATCAT
>NW_017705776.1:0-1109 GCF_001879085.1 Nicotiana attenuata | reverse complement strand
ATTTTATTTTCTTCTTTTAGGTAGTGTAGTACCTCCCCCTTGGTTTTTCTTTTGACCACGGTTCTTTTCCAAGGGTTTTTCTTGAACCGGGTTAGGTAGATTTTTCTTTTATAGTTTTAGGATTAAATGGGTGAAGGTCAGAATATAACCCCAAACTAGTGCACACTTGCAAAGAAAACGAAACTAAGGGTGGTAAGGTCTAAGCTTGTTTGTGGACTCATAATATATACCTTAATTTTGTCACATCTTGTCTGGCTTGAACACTCGTATGATTGTGTTGATGAACTGATTCGGAATGAGTTACATGCTAAGTGTGTGTGAGTTGTTACTTGCATCCTATGCCTGCATATGATACCTAGAATTTGCCCTGTGTGTTTGCAAAGCGAAATAGAAGTCGTTTGGTCTTAGAGATGATTGAGGCATTTCTTTGTGCAACCCTTTATACTTGAGAATCAACCTGTGCATACTACCATAGTTAACCCCTTTGAGCCTGAAGCCTATTCTTTGATAACCCTATAATAATCTAAATCGTTGTGTTTGAATAAGCTCATTGTTTGAACCCTTACCTCCTAGAAGCACTTAATCACTAAAGAATATACAAAAATCAAAGTGTGGGGTGGGGGAGAACTAAAAAAAAAAAAAAAAAAAAAAAAAAGGAGAAAAGGGGAATCAAGAATGGAGGTTCTGGTTGGTGAACTGGCAGTGTAAAATAAATCTAAAAAAAAAGAAAAAAAAAAGAAGAGAAAAGAAAAGAAAAAAAAAAGAGAAGAAGCAGCCAGTTGTACCTAACGAAAAGCGGGGTCACAAGTGAAACAAAATGTGGAGTAATGATTGGGTTGAGCATAAGGTAAAATAAAAAAAGAAGTGTGTATTAAAAGTGCTTAGGGAGGTTAGTCACTATATCCAAATATATCCTACCCGTCCCTTAGCCTACATTACAACCTATAAAGACCTCTTGATCTTTGACTGAATGGCTCGATTAGTAGAGTATTACACTAGGGGCAAGCTTATGGTGTGTCTGTGTGGCATGTGAATGCTCTTTGATGAGAGTGAGTGAATTCTTTCTATATATGGTTCCTTATTGTTGAATTTAATGTGTGTGGAACTTC
>NW_017705775.1:0-1109 GCF_001879085.1 Nicotiana attenuata | reverse complement strand
ATTGTCGGAATATATGTTGTAATATCGTTTGTGCTCTTATTCGGATTAATCATATATAAAACATCATATATATTATAAAATATAAGTATATACATGTTACTTCAGTATATTTATCTAATTGAACCATGTATGCAGATGTATTTATTTGTATTCTAAATGCACAGTATTTACACTTAATACTATTGATCTTTTGCATATTGTATGTAGATGTATTCATAAGTATTAAAACAGTATTTATATATATTTAAGCTTGGATTATATATTCGAGTCAGAAACAGTAGTTAGATGTATTTCAAATCTGCCACAACAAATTACAATTTAACATTCAAGCATGTTTTGTATTTACATGTATTTAGATGTATTCATAAACATGACTGAGTTATATATTTAGGTCTTCTATAATACACTAACATACATATGTATATATTTAACAGAATATAGATGTTAATGCTCTTTGTGGTGAAGTAAGAGTGGAGGGGAATACTACATCGGAGGACATATCACGACCTAAAAATCCCTCCGAAGGAGTCGTGACGGCACCTAGTCTCTAAACTAGGTAAGCCTAACATTTACAGAGATAACACTTATATTTGCTAAATTTAAATTAAATGACCCTTCACAAATTACAATTCCCAAAACCGGTGGTACAAGTCATAAGCCTTTCTAAGAGTAGTTACACAAAATAATACATCACTGCTCCGAAACAAGAGGAACAAATGGAAATAAGTACAAATGAAGGTAACTCCGAGGCCTGCGAACGCTGCAGCAGGTTTACCTTGAGTCTCCACCGCACCGACCCGCAGAGCTACTATCGATCAAATACCTAGATTTGTACACATAAATGTACAGAAGTGTAGTATGAGCACATCACGGCGGTGCCCAGTAAGTATCAAGACTAACCTCGGTGGAGTAGTGACGAGGAACAGTTCAGACACCTACTGGTCAAATAAATTGAACAAGATATGATAATAACTATCAACCTAAAGATGACAAAGTAATATGAACAGCAGGGAAAGAAAAAATTACAATTAGTAGAAACAATAAAGAGAAACACGGATGGAACAAAAGATAACCAAATAAATTAACACCAACATAGCTAGAACACAGAC
>NW_017705774.1:0-1109 GCF_001879085.1 Nicotiana attenuata | reverse complement strand
ATGTCTATCACGCAAGTAGCCAATATTACACTCACCTTTAATTCCACATTGCATGGGTACTATACGTCGAATCTCATTTAAATCTGGCCAACCATACGAAAATTTACCAACCACCGCATATTGGAGGCCTTCTATAACATTCATTCGATCTACCTCAGCCTCCGTAAATTGCACCATAGGTTGCCCATTAACCAGTGCCGCTCGCCTCAACGTAATTGGTTCAACAGTAGACGCACGTTCTTGCATGGCAGTGTTGTTCGAATTTTGCACTGCTTTGGCGTAATTCATTGGTACAGTATTCTCGTTAGGCAAATTGTAAGGATGCGCAGTGTTGTTTGTTGTTGCTGGGGGTTGGGTAACAGTGGGTGGGGGTTGGGGAGGCAGCCCAGCCATCGTTGGTGGCTGGCCGCCGGCCACAGTGGCCATGGCTGCCGGAATTCGAGCTTTCTCTCTCTAAAATATAAAAATCGCCTAGTTCTAGAGAGAAGGCAGAGAAAACGTGGGTTTAGGGTTTAGGGTGGGTTTAGGGTTTTTTTTTTTTTTTAAGCAATCCACTAGGCATAGCCTAGGGCTAGTTTTTATTTATAAATAAAACAAACAAGCACAATGTCATGTAATCCTAACGGATGTACGAAAAAGGAAATAAAATTCTACATAAGACCTATTATCAAAATTGAGCATTATACTCAAAATTGATATCACAAAAATTCTACTTAAAATTGCCTCAAAATTAGTCCAAGAAAATAAATCACAGCAGCCCACTCCACAAAGAATGATACACGGCCAGCCCAAAAGAACACTTTGCGCCGATAGCCTCCAAATTGCACCTCCAGCCCACATGCATAAATTGCATAAATAGCCATAATCTGTTCGCCCAAACTGACCCATACCAATGTCGTTGGAATTCATACCCGATTTGCAAAAATAGCCACTGTTTCCTGTACTGTCTCCACTTCCCTCAAATTGCAAAATTAGCCACTTTGATTTCATAAATGCCCTTTGATTAAACACCCAGTCCAGCAATGCTGTCCGTTTGACAGGCCAGTCCAAATTCCTATTTAGGCCCAATATCCAGCCCAGTCCGTTATAAACCCTGCCTAACTTAGCCA
>NW_017705773.1:0-1109 GCF_001879085.1 Nicotiana attenuata | reverse complement strand
TTTTGTTTTGCTTTGGACGTTTTATAAGCCTTTGGTTTTCTTAATGCACGGTTCTTTCCAAAGGTGGAGTTTTGTGTGAACCGGGTGGCTCTTCCCAATGATAGATGGCGTGACAACCTTCTTAAGGGTTTGAGTCTGTTTTTGTTTTTTTGTTTTTGGCAGTTTATAGTTAAGGGTACCTCAAGCAAAGCTTCACTTGGGCCTAGCACATTTGCCTTTAATCCCATGGTCAAAGATAAAATGTTGTGTTTAGGATGGTGAAAGTTGTGGCCTTGAGACTCTTGTGTTGACCGACAATCATCAAATGGTTTTTCGGGACCATTATGTGCTCAAATCGTATCTAAGGTCGTTGTGGGCCCCCGACTCGATGTCTTTAGCTATCCCTTAGCTTGTGTGGTGAGAAATCGAATTGCGAGTCCAAGTCCCGAGCCATTGGTCTAGAACTTGCCCTGAATGTTTGTTGAGGCGAAATCTTAAGTGAAATTTGACTTTGGAAGTGATTATAGGCTCTCCTTGATCCAAATGATAGTTGAACAAATTCCATAGCCTACCAATGATATGATCCCTAGTTCACCATTTTGAGCCTTAGACCTTTTTCTTTCAAGAACCATGTTACAAGCCTATACCCGCTCTAAAAGATACCCTCTCTTGGCACCCGATCTTTCCTTTAGCACATGGCAAAAGTATAAGTTTGGGGGGAGAGACGAGGATTGCCACAAAGTGGTAAAAAAGGCACAAAAGCGAAGAAAAGGAAAGGCAATGAAAAAGAAAGAAAAGCAAAAAGACAAAAAGAAAGTTCAATGTGAGAAAGAATAAAAAGGGATTCAAGAAAAGTAAAAGAAAGAAAGGTGTGGAAAGTTGAAAAAAGGAGAAAAGAATTGAAATGCATAAGAAGGAGTGACAATGAGTCTCTCTAACCCCTTGGAAAGAGGTGAAATGACTCAAAGAGTCAAGTGAATTGTGCCAAATGAATCAAAAGAAGTGCTTAAGGGAAGATGGAACCCACTTAGACCAAAACATTTCCTACCCTGAACCAAAAGCCTTTACAATGACTCCACAAAAGCCCTATATGATCTTGAGTTGAATGAAGCTTACATTAGTGGATACTT
>NW_017705772.1:0-1109 GCF_001879085.1 Nicotiana attenuata | reverse complement strand
AAGAAGTGTCATTCTCTTTGTTTTTTCTCAGCTTGATTTGCCATACTCTTCAGATAGGTGATGTTACCTACAAATACCTCGTGTGAATCAGAATCTAAAAGGCATATGGCTTGCATTATTCAGCATCAGAGTCATCACCTTATCTTTTGAGACAGTGTTTTTCTTTTTTTATTTCACTAGCTACATCTCAAGTGTATGTCACTTATCCTACATGTGTTGTGTGTAGGTAAATGTAGCTTGTTACCAAATTCAATTCATAGCTTTCTAATTCTCCCTCCGTGAAATAGTGAACTCTAAGTTATCCCTATTCAGTAATGGTGGAAATTTGGGGAATTCATTAGAAAAAGTTAAGGCTTGCCCCTTTTTTCCCTTTACATGATAACTATCAAAAACAACATTAAGCTAATCCATGGTACAAAACAAGGAGGCTTGATTTTCTAGTAAAATTGTTTTGCTATTAAGATAATTGTATATGTAGATAGAACTGATCACATGGGTTGTAGAACTTGTCTAACCTTGTGTTCATAAACTGAGGGTGGGATAGATGAGACAACCAATTGATACAACTAGCTGAATTTGTATTGCCAATGTCTGTGCAGGTCACCATTAATTATTTGCTAGGTCAATTTGGGTAAGAATATTTTGATACTGTTGGGTGGTTGATCTTGGAGGTGGCTCAGTACAAATGGCTATATGCCATCTCAGAGCGAGATGCTCAAACGGTCTCCAAAGCTATCAGGGTGGAGAGGTAGTACTTAGTGTGACAAGAAAATGTAATCGTCAAAGGGGGGTACAAAAACGTAATTTACCCTACTAACGTGTTTTACCGACTAACGGGGTTCCCGGTACCGTTCCGGTTACCCCTTTAATAACGTTAAAAAGGTAAAAACTAGGTAACTTACCTCCGTAAAGGTAAAAAACTTAAAACTTCCGAACGGTACCGGTTTACCCCCCGAACGGGTTTCGGTCCCCGGTAACCCCGTTTTTTCCCTTAAAACGTTTTAACCCCGTTTTTGGTAAAAACTTTTTCCGTTTTTACGTTCGTTTCGGTAAACTTTTACGTTTTAGTAAACCCGTCTTTAACCTTCCTTACCCGTTTTTAGGTCCCT
>NW_017705771.1:0-1109 GCF_001879085.1 Nicotiana attenuata | reverse complement strand
GTGTACAAGTAAAGATATCTCAACAAGTAACAACTTCACCTCAATATGATACAGCTTTCACAACTTCAACACCAATAACTCGACAATGAGAAAAATAATGTGTAACCAGGAACCTAAATACAAATAACTCACAATGGAAGAGATACCATGACCTCAAATAAGAATAGTAGCAATGAAAGAGATAACTTGTAATAATGACTTCAAATAATGATAATCAACGATGAAGGAGATGATCACACGTACATTGCCTTCAAACAGTGATAATCAACAATGAAAGAGAATACATGTAACAGTAAAAGAGGCAACAAGTTCATTTAAGGCATGTAGGCATAGACTAACACAAGTAAGAATAGATTGACTATGAGAATTTAGAAAATGATATGACAATTCAATTAAGGCGTGGAAAGAGTCTAAGTAGCCTAAACCGGTCAATTACCACATACAACCCTTGTACCCACTCATCACATTGCGTACACGGTTTTCACATAGCACAAATGACACAATCAATCCCAAGTTCTAAGGGGTAGTTCCCTCAAACAAAGTTAGGCAGGATACTTACCTCAACTAGGTCAATTCAACCCTCGAAAATAACTTTTCCCCTAAAATCTGTCTCCATACTGCTAAAATCTAACCTAAGTCGACTTAATATCATCAAACAATGCAAGGGAAATCAATTACAATAGATAAATCTATGATCTTTTCCCTTTTCCCAAAAAGTCAACAAAAGTCAACCCGAGGCACGCCCTGTCAAAATCCGAGTCCAATGGTTGATTCCGACTACCCATATCCCAGGAGTTCATATATGTGATTAGTTTCAAAATTCGAGTCCAAATCGACTCTCAAAACTCAAATTTTTATTTTTGGCAGAATGGCCTAAATGGCACTTATACTTATGTCACTTTGTAATGCCGGTCATCTCACTTCATTTTTTTTCATCCAGACATTTTAACTTGTTCAAAATCTGTATTTTAAACCTCTTTGACCGTTGACCAAGCACATGTGGCAAAATAATGGTTGAGCTGGACAAAGTAGGTGTAATTCACGCGGATAATGAGCGTGAACCAAAAATAATTAAAATAAAAAGAAAAACATCATTAAAATAAGAATGA
>NW_017705770.1:0-1109 GCF_001879085.1 Nicotiana attenuata | reverse complement strand
GAGGGAGGCCAAGAGGTCTCAAGAGTCGGGTCACTACTCTAGTGCCCGTACCCCATTGGCAGGTCGTTATGGCAGAGGTTATTCGGGTTGCCCTGTACATTCAGCTCTTCCAGCATCCGGCAGTACTCTAGCTCCACCTCCACCTCAGGAGCCTTATTATGCACCTCCAGTTTCTAGCGCGCCTCCTGTGCGGGGTGCTTCCAGAGGTCAGTCCAACAGACCTGGCCCTAGTCAGTCACATGCACCGCGTCCTCCCAGAGCTTGTTACAAGTGTGGTGATACACGTCACTTGGTGAGGGATTTGCCCCAGACTTGGGAGGAGCGCGCTGCCACAGGTTTCTCAGCCACAGCGTGCTCCTCAGGGTTCTCATCGCCAGTGGTCACAGCCTCCAGCTGCTCGCCCCACCTGGACCCAACCAGCTTAGGGCGAAGTCGGGGAGATAGAGGTCGCCCTCGCGAGAGGGGCCGGGCCAGATATTATTGTATCCCTGCTCGCACTGAGGTTGTTGCCTCTGACGCCATCATTACAGGTATTATATTGGTTTGTCACAAAGAGGCATCGGTTATATTCGATCCAGGCTCTACTTACTCTTATGTGTCTTCTTACTTTGCTTCGCATTTGGGTGTGCCTCGAGATTCTTTGAGTACCCCCGTTTATGTTTCTACTCTTGTGGGAGATTCTCTTGTTGTGTACCGCATTTATCGGTCATGTTTGGTTACTATTCGTGGTTTTGAGACCAGAGCAGATTTATTATTACTCGGTATGGTGGATTTTGACATTATTCTTGGCATGGACTGGTTGTCGCCCCATTTTGCTATTCTTGATTGTCACGCCAAGACCGTGACGCTGGCTATGCCAGGTATTCCGCGTGTTGAGTGGAGTGGTACTTTAGATCACACTCTCAGTAGAGTTATCTCTTTTCTTAAGGCTCATCGCATGGTTGAGAAGGGGTGTGCCGCGTATATGGCTTATGTGAGAGATGTTAGTGTTGATACCCCTTCTGTTGATTCTGTTCCAGTGGTACGGGATTATCCCGATGTATTTCCAACTGATCTTTCGGGCATGCCGCCTGATAGAGACATTGATTTTGGCATTGATCTGTTGCCGG
>NW_017705769.1:0-1110 GCF_001879085.1 Nicotiana attenuata | reverse complement strand
ACATTGCATGAAATAAGTGTGGGGTGGTAAATTGTAAATATTAGTCTTGTTTTAGTTATTCTATTTTTTAGTTAGTGTCGTTTTAGCCTTTTAGAAAGAAAAAAAATAGAAAAATTGGACTCTTCCCGACGATGGATCTCCTAGATAGTTATTTGAGGGAATTAAGTCTAAAGAAAACAACCAAAAAGATTTTCTTGTAGGTAGTGTAGTAATTCCCCCTTGGTTTTTCTTTGGGCCGCGGTTCTTTTCCAAGGGTTTTATTTGAACCGGGTGTAGTTAGTTTTAATTTTTAGGAGTAGAAACCACTGGGCTATGAATTGAATTGCAGCGATATCTCTTGACTTTGTTATGCCTTGAGAATAGTGAGTACTCTGGTTGTGATGCTTAGGCTCAATGTTTGACTCTAGTATAAGTACCTTAAATCGTAGATTCTTAAATTTGTTTAACTGCTTTGACTGGAGTGCCGTGATAAAACCAATCCTGAGTCAGTTATGTGCCATGTCTGTGTCAGGTTTGTATGTATTCTATGCATTGCAGTTGATGTCTAGAACTTGCCCCGTGTGTGTGGAAAGCGAAATAGTAGTCTTGTTCAGTCTGAGAAGTGATATAGGCGTTTCTTTGTTGAGCCATATATATGTAGAGTTTACCCGCTTGAATGTCATATAACGTAGTTAACCCCTTTTGAGCCTATAATCCTGTTTCTTTGGCAACCACATTACAAGCCTTACCCAATTGTTTGAATTGACCATCTATTTGAACCATTGTAACCTCTCATGAGCACTTGAATTATTATGAACTATGTAAATGTTAAAGTGTGGGGTGGTTGGTTTGGCTTTTGAGTGGAACTAATGGAATAAGGAGAAAGGTGCATTGTGTTGAAAAAAAAATATAAGAGCCACTTGAATTGAAAAATAAAGAAGAAGAAAAAAAATACACACACACATATATATATATATATATATATATATATATATATATAAACACACACACACATATATATATATATATATATATATATATATATATATATATATATATATATATTCTTTGGTAGTGGTGGCTCTTGACGTAATTGTGCTTAAAGATGTAGGGAGTTAATCTAGATTGATG
>NW_017705768.1:0-1110 GCF_001879085.1 Nicotiana attenuata | reverse complement strand
ATCTTGAGTTCCTAAGTGTTCTTAAATTTTATTGTGTGGAACTACTCTCTTTTGTTATGTGAGGGCACTTGATTCATGAAGGAAAGGTAATGTCAGTGACCTCTATATTAGAGTAAGTGGGTGAGTTGTGAATAACGTGTGGTACTTGTGAGTCAAATTTTAAGGTGAAGATGTTACGCTTTTGTGCTTAGTCTATTTTAAATACTCTTGGTGTGATGAGTTAGGAGAATTGTTTAAAAAGGTCGTGTCTATAAAAAAAGTGTAGTTTGATTGCTCGAGGACGAGCAATGGTTTAAGAGTGGGGTGTTGATGATAGGCTATAATTGCATATTTTAGTCGCTTATTACACTCGAATTTACTGCACTTTAATTGAGTTTGCGCTTTAATTGCTAGTGTTTTGCACTAATTATGTGTTTTATGCCTTGTAGGTGTGATTCCGAGCTATATAGATGTTATGGAATGAATTTAAGTGATTTGAAGCTTTGAAGTCTGAGTAAAAGCTCAAGGAATTAAGCCGGGATCGTGTTCGGGGGTCAAATTTGATAATTAAGTACGAACGAAGACTTGAGGAGGCATATTGCGTACTGTCTAGTAAAATAGACATAACTTTTTGCTCAGAACTCCATTTGGGCTCCACAATATATAGTTGGAAAGCTAACTCAAAGGGCTAGGCCTTTTATGTTTTACGTTTTTCCAAATTCCAAACGGAACAGGGTGAAAAACCGCGGTTTTACCGCGACCGCAGCAGAACCGCGGCAGAGTGTACTCGCGGACAACTGAAGAATCAGAGGGCATGTTTGGCCGCGGTTCCACCGCGATCGCGGCAAAACCGCGGCAGGAAGCGAAAATTTCAGGGACTAAAGTGCAAAACATGGGATTTTAAGTCCTAAACCCTATATTAAACAAAGGAGGCCGGCCAAGAACAAGAAGGAGGACATATTTTGGACACAAATTAGACCTAAGGAGGCGGAGAGACACTACTTTAGGGTTAGACAACACCCTTGGAGGCAAGAACACATTGGGAGCAAGGCGGGGAATTCTTCTACGAGTTTTTTCCTTCCTCTTCCTATTTTTCATTGTTGGTTATGACTTTTAGTATTGTAGTTTTAC
>NW_017705767.1:0-1110 GCF_001879085.1 Nicotiana attenuata | reverse complement strand
TAAACTTCAGAGTTAGACCAAACAACACTTTTTAGCTTTCTTTAGGATTTTGCCCGAAATGTTCGGCAGATTCCCACGCGTTAGGCACCCGTTCACCACTTTGTTCTCAACTCTTCTCACCTCCTGGGCAAGACAAGCTACCTTTAGCTAGGAGCCTCTTTTCCTTCTGCCCAGCTCCCCGAAAACAACGTTCGACTTGCATATGTTAAGCATATAGCTAGCGTTCCTTCTGAGCCAGGATCAAACTCTTCTTTTGATTATGATTGGGCCCTGCAGTGGTAGAACCTGGTGAACCGGGCGTACTATTTCCCAACCTTCTGTGAACTTTGCTTCTCTAATGATTTTTGCTACTTTTTTTGGGATAGTAAATATTGGTCTCCTTTACAGTATCAGTCAGTCACTCAACTAATCCACTAGTGGAGTGCGTTTGGTATAGTAGTAGTCAGGTAGTCGAGACTTCGCCCCTTCTTATTCAGTAAAGCCGAGCCCAACTATTATATTGATTACACCAAACATAGCTCTAGAAACCAGAATGAGTAGTTTGTAATTGATGTATGGGCTATACATCAATTGATGTATTTCACTTTTTTTGTTACCTTATATCCTCCTCTATGTACTATTTTTTTGTGGTATTAATAAACTGGTAGGGGTCCTGGCCTACCCCCCCCCCCCCCACACCATGGTGGTTTTTAAATTTTTTTTTTTTATAAAGAACATGCATTTGGGGTCTGTACAAGCAGTTCTAAGTAATAATTTACAATAGGTTGCTGTTTTATGAAGGTGACTTGGAAGTAGCAAAGCTTCTCTGATATGAAACTACATAATATGTAATCAAATTTAATTCAAGTACTGAGAAAGTGGATCTTTGGTTGGAACTTCCTCCGTTGGATATGATGATGTTGAACCAGATGATGAATATGATTATTTGGCATGTCCAATTGAACACGAAGAAGCTAGAAGAAGAAACAGAAGATGCATTAAGATTTGAACTCAATTGGACTCTTCAGTGTGCAACAATAAAAGATAACAAGTTGGTTTCGGTAGAATTACCACAAAAAAGAAATGAAAGCAAGTGCTGGTGTATATTAAATAATACAACTTATATTAAAT
>NW_017705766.1:0-1110 GCF_001879085.1 Nicotiana attenuata | reverse complement strand
TTTGCGCGCCTGCTGCCTTCCTTGGATGTGGTAGCCGTTTCTCAGGCTCCCTCTCCGGAATCGAACCCTAATTCTCCGTCACCCGTCACCACCATGGTAGGCCACTATCCTACCATCGAAAGTTGATAGGGCAGAAATTTGAATGATGCGTCGCCGGCACGATGGCCGTGCGATCCGTCGAGTTATCATGAATCATCGCAGCAACGGGCAGAGCCCGCGTCGACCTTTTATCTAATAAATGCATCCCTTCCAGAAGTCGGGGTTTGTTGCACGTATTAGCTCTAGAATTACTACGGTTATCCGAGTAGTAGATACCATCAAACAAACTATAACTGATTTAATGAGCCATTCGCAGTTTCACAGTCTGAATTTGTTCATACTTACACATGCATGGCTTTATCTTTGAGACAAGCATATGACTACTGGCAGGATCAACCAGGTAGCATTCCTCATTGACGCCGGCGTCGCATGAGCATGGCCGACCCAAAGGGCACGTCCAAGTCCAAGACGAGCACGGCCGTCATTCGTAAGGAGCATTCTTTGGGCAGATAGGAGCCAATGAAGACCCCATGCCCATTGCGTTTACCGAATCCGAGAGTCCGAGCATACTAGTCCTGGACCAAGCCATCGCAGGGCGAAGCAAGGACGACTTGGGACACAACTGCAGCTTTTGGTTCACCCCGCACGTCGAACGCGAGGGGCGAAAGGCAACCGATTGTGCTTGATAATGCCTTGGCATTAGGTATGCAACACAGAAAACCGACGCCGAACAAGCCTAATTTGCGCTTGTGCCATGTCTGAGATGGCATGCGGGCTAGGACGTCGCTGCTCAAGCAGGGATCCAACCTAGCCACACATGCCGAACACCACTCATGTGCCGCACGTACACTTGCCTCGCCGATGCAAGCCAACAACAGCCCCAACACGCGACGCGCAGCCATGTGTTGTTGCCGATGCCAACGTTGCAAAGCCAAGACAAGCCCCGCAAAGCACGAATAGGGGGTTGGAGCAATGCCAGACACAACCCACAACAACCGATGGCAATAGGCAATTTACCGAGCTTCGCCCCATGCGCATGGCACCTTGCGGCGCTACTTGCACGGTGCTTTG
>NW_017705765.1:0-1110 GCF_001879085.1 Nicotiana attenuata | reverse complement strand
ATTCGAGTTTCTTTGGCCGTTTCCGGCTTTGCTCCAGTGTATCTCAGCCTCTCGAGCCTGGATTCGACCTTGCTAGCTCAGAACCATTCTCGAGACTTCCAAGCCTTCTCGTCCTTTTGGGTTCTCAGAAACCCTAGCCTAATCGAGATTCCTTTTTCGCTTATTCGTCTAGATCTATGCTAGATCTATCTTGTGTGTGCCATTTTTGAGTTTTTCCCCAATTTTCCCTTTTCAAAACTGTGCGAATCCTATTTTTAGGGTTTTCTAAATGTTTCTGATTCTTTTACTCTTTTATGTGTGTTCATGCTCGTTGTTTTATTCCTTGTTATGTTCAAGCCTGCTCTTGTGTTTCTTACTGGATCTTTTACGGAGATTCTTTTACCTCTTTTGTTCACATGTTAGCCTAGGTTATTGACTCGCTTTTGCTTATGTGTTTAAGCTCATGCTTTGATTTTGTTTCTGAGTTCTGTTGATCATGCTCTTGCCTACCTTCGTCTTAAAACTCGTAATTTCCTCTTACTTCTGTTTGTGCATATCTGCCTATCTCTGTGACTTTGAACGATTCCCTCACCTCCGACTCCATGTGAAACCCTAAGATTTGGGGGGTTTCTTTTCTTTGAAGTGAAAGACACTAGGGTTTCACTCTGAAACCCTAGGTTTACAGACTCATGACGAGTCTGTAATCGAACTTGTGAACTTATTTGCCTATGATTATGAAAAAAAACTCTCATTGTTCTTCTTTGTTTTGAACGGCATGCTTATATATAAGCTTCCCTTTCAAAGTTTTATTTTTGAAATTCCTTTAATCAGGCTAAGAAATTCGTCACTAATTTCTCTTGATTAAATCTTTTTTACCTTACTGATGTTTTCCTTAAATAATTTATCCTGTATCTCCTGTGATTTTGTACCAACGTTTGAATTATTTACTTCCTTAATTATCTCAGTCTCTTTGTGATTTACAACTGGAGCCGAGATCCTTTGACTTATTTTTAAACTTGTACCTTATTCTTACTACTGTGCCCTCTTTCCTTAAATATCCAATTGTGTATGTGACCTTATTTGTGCACCATATGGTCTCTTTACCTTAATTTAGCCTTAATAAACTGATTC
>NW_017705764.1:0-1110 GCF_001879085.1 Nicotiana attenuata | reverse complement strand
AAGGCCCGGGGAACGTTAACGTGAAGGGGCCGAACTGGACTTAGGGCTAAGGGCCGTTACGGCGTAACGNGGTTCCGAAAAAACGTTTTAGGGGTAACGGTAGAAGGGTACGAGTCCGAAGGGCCCGAAACTACGTGAGTTTACCCCCGAACTTCGGTACGTTAACGAAAAACGTTACGAAACAGGAAACTTTACGGGTAGACCCCGACGAAAGACGTTCAAAACTAGCAGACGAGTAACTTCGTACAAAGCTATAGGGTAACGTTTTACAAACTGATTTTAAGAAACTAGGACCGTTACAACGACCATACCTACGGGACGAAAAACCGAGAGGACCGATAGCCCCTACGCGAAAACTTGGGAGTCGATACGGTCGAGATCGACGAACGTTAACTCGGGGACAGTCGGTGCGAACTATCGAGATCAATAATTGAAGAAGGCCACGCCGAAATATACTTCACAAGTTTGACATGGGATTGGAGAACAAGTACATTGAATACCTAAACAATGGGAGGATCCCATCAGATCCAAAGGAGTCAAGGACTCTACGCACAAAGGCAGCACAGTTCACTTTGGCCGAGGATGGAACGCTATTCAGGAGGGTGCTCGATGGTCCATTGGCGTTATGTTTGGGACCAGGAAACACCAACTACGTCCTATGGGAGATTCACGAAGGAACTTGCAGGAACCACTCAAGTATCAAATCACTGGTTCACAAAGTTATCAAAGCAGGGTACTATTGGGCTGATATGGAAAGGGATACAAAAGAGTTCGTTCGAAAGTGCGACAAATGTCAAAGGTATGCGCTGATGATTCATTAACCTGGGGAGCAGCTCCACTCGGTCTTATCCCCTTGGCCGTTCATGTAATGGGGAATGGACATCGTCGGCCCTTTACCATCGGCCCCAGGTAAAGCTCAGTTTATTTTATTTATGACTGATTATTTTTCTATGTGGGTTGAAGCATAGGCTTTCGAGAAAGTTAGAGAAAGAGAAGTCATAGACTTCATTTGGGACCACATTATATGTCAATTCGGGATGCCCACCGAGATTGTATGCGACAACGGAAAGCAATTCATCGGCAACAAAGTGACTAAATTTCTCGAGGATC
>NW_017705763.1:0-1110 GCF_001879085.1 Nicotiana attenuata | reverse complement strand
AACTAACAGGTTCAACTTCGACTAACTCCTTCTCCTCGCTTGCAAACGCCATAGCCGTGTGCCCTCCGAATCCGTCGGGGGAGAATCCTAGTTGATCACCGATGGAGGAGCCGCCACAAATGCCACTCGCAGTTTCTGCGAAGGCCTATCCTCCTCCTCATTCGAAGGCGAGCCCGTCCGAGAACGAACAAGCCCGGATGGCCTCTCATCTTGTGGCATAGCCCGCGTTGGGGACGCGGTCGCTGACGATTCAACTGACGCCGCCCTCGGTACTCGACGAGGCACAGGCGCAGCAGCTAGCCTAGCAAGTGCACCCGACCGACGAAAAGCCAATTGTGGAGCTTTGGCACGACGTGGTCTCTCTAGGTACAATGAACAAATGAATCAATAGACGCAGTCAGAACAAAACAAAATAGAAAAGAGAAAGGGCCAAAATTCCACCTGTCACGGGCCTGCGACCATGCGTCTCCCAGAAAGCCGCCCAGGTGCGAATGCCCGCAGTACGAGGAAGCACTGCCTCGACCCAGTCTCGGATCCCCTCCAAAGGAGGCGGCGGCAACTTTTCAGCTACAAAAATGAAGGTAAATCAATAACCATAAGTACAAAGCATGAAGAAAGTCGAAATAGAGCGGATGCCCAGTCAGGAACGAAGTCTCACGTGCAAAGTTCCAAATTTCCGGGAATCCGTTTGGGTGCCACCAGGTGTTCAGTCCGAATATAGAAAAAGTTCTCAAAGGAATGACGAATGACCTCGTCGTCCAGCCCAACCATCAAGCCCTTCGATCCTCGTGGGCATGCATGGATCATGGTGCCGCAGATTTTTTGGGGAGCGAAAAGACTGAGCACATGCCTCAAAATGACCTCCCTACCCGCTAGCTCCGGATATTTGATGAACATGAGGAGCAATTTGTAGAGACGAGGAGAAAGTTGGGCCGGGCATACCTCGTAATAGCGGCAGAAGTCTACTATCAGCATCGGGAGCGGGGAGTGTACACCCCACCTGGAAGGGATAAGCATAGACGAGCAATACCCTCGACGGTCAATCTGTACCCTGTCCTCGGTCTTCGCAAGAGCGATCTCGGCATAATGTGGGATATGCCATCGCTCCGC
>NW_017705762.1:0-1110 GCF_001879085.1 Nicotiana attenuata | reverse complement strand
AGGCACTGTTTACTGAAAAAATTTTGCAACCTTTTAGAACAACCATAACTGTTGGAACAGGTGGGGAATATTAGCGGTAAAAACGGATTTAAAATAATACTGGGAAAGAAAATGAACCGGAGCGGGTCGCGGGTCATGGGTATTTCGGATTAAATTTCGTTGATTAATTAAATAATTGAAAGGAATTTTGCCCAAAATGATTAATCAATCAATCGATCATTTACCAAATCCAAATCTTTGACCAAATCCGAAGCCGAAGCCGAGCCGAGCGATCGACGACGACGACAGCGCGAGGCTTGCCTTCTCCTTAACTCTTTAAGAGCTAAAAGAAGAGCAATTGTATATATACCCATCAGATGTCTTTTCTTCCTCCAATATGGGACAATGTCCCTTTGCCAAGGAGGGAAACTCAAATATTTCATTTTCCCTCCATTTTCCATCCGTCCTCTTTAAGCTACACCAAGCTTAAAATTAAGCTACACCAAGCTTAAAGCCCAACAATCCCCCACATGAATGGGAAATGACTATAAAATAAGGGAATGCACGGATACATGTGTGTTTTACATGCAAGAATTAATTGCATCTGGATAAGTAGGCTTCCCTTTGAACTTTCCTAGTGAACTTATATCGGATATACTCGGTCAACCGGTAGATTTGATATCTTTGAACCGTCGAGCTTTGTTGTATACCTAGACAACATAAGTCACACAATCAATCCTTAACCATTTATGGTTCCCACGGTTGTGTTCGTTTCAGCCATGAACACCGCCTAGTTTCATGAGTGCTTAGACAATGGGCCTTTACTTTCATTTCCCTTGAAGCGGCTTACACTTCACACTCACATAGGTGATTATAAACGTGTAATCCTAAAGACACACTATCTTGTCATATCCTGTCAGACTTAGCAAAACATTAAAAAGCTTTAAGCTTTATTGACTCATCAAAAAGCCTTAATGCTTTACCTCGATTTTGAACATTGTCTTCATCACGAGAATGGGTTGAATTATTTGACAATGCTGAACCGTCATTCATAAGTTGTTTGATTCTCTTTGAACCTAGCTCTGTATGAAATACACGGTTAAAACCAAATAAGGTAAGGATCCATCGGTA
>NW_017705761.1:0-1110 GCF_001879085.1 Nicotiana attenuata | reverse complement strand
GTGGCATTTGCCATAAACTCTATCAACTCATTTCTAGCCAGCCTTCCATCCATCTCAAGGATCAGGTCCTTCCACCCTTGTGCAGTAAGAGCATCGATCAATCTTCTCATGCCTGTCTCATCCATGTCTTTCAACAACCTTCCTTTCAAAATTTTCCTTCTTCTGCCAAAGATGGCAAACCTATCTTGATCTTTCTCAGATTCCTCCTCTTCTTCACCACCACTCCACTCTACATCTTCTTCAACAATTTTCTTTTGTTTACCCTTCACAGCAGACATGGTTCTTTTGGCTAAAGAGGATTCAGCAGGTGCAGGTACAGAAGAAGACTTCTTGGAAGAAGTCTTGGACCTCTTTGGTTTGGGTATTGGAACCCTTTCAGTTGTTTCTCTTTCTTGATGGACCAGGTCCATCTCTTCTTCTTCTTCTTCTGCAATCTCAACAATCTCTACAACCTTAGACTTTCCTTTTCCCCTCTTTTTCTTCCTGCTCTCTTCCAGAGCATTCTGCAATTCTACTTCACTTTGCTTGACCCTGCTTCTAGTAGCTCTCCCCTTTGGTACTGAAGGGATAGTAGGCTTTGGAGATGACACTTTACTTTTCTTTGTTGGCTTGGAAGCAGTTGGAGCCTTTTGTGTGGAAGCCTTGCGCTTCTTTGGATCATAACTGGCCCCAACCTTCTTTAGAAGTTCTGCCAAAGTTTCCTCAGCAGATGCACCAGGTTCATCTTGATGCTTGCTTAAATTTACTAGCCCTTCAGTCGCCTCCCCAGAACTATTTCCCCCTGAGTTGTTGCCACTCTCTTCAACATTCCCACAGATAGCCAATATTTTTCTTTCTTATTTCCCCTCACATTACCACTGTCTCCCTCTCTATCGTTTTCTTTCTTTTTACCTCCTCTTCTACTAGGATCAGCACCCTGTACATCCTTGACAGGACCAACCAAGACAAACCTATTTTCAACCTTTTCAACTACATCAGAGAATACCAAACAAGTATTTACCTCACCAGGGGTTTCTTGATTTTTGTCAGTGTCAGAGGAACCATGTTCTTCACCTTCGCTGGCAGAGATAAAAGCTTCAGACTCAGAGCTGGAGTCAGATTCTTTAGCAG
>NW_017705760.1:0-1110 GCF_001879085.1 Nicotiana attenuata | reverse complement strand
AGAACAATGGAATACAGTTCAAGTTTTGGCAATCAAGTGCCCACCTGGAGAACAAGGGAATACAGTTCAACTTTCTGTAATCAGCTGCCCACCTGGAGAACAAGGGAATACAGCTCAAGTTTCGGCAATCAGGCGCCAACCTGGAGAATAAGGGAATAAAGTTAGAGTTTTGGCAATCAGGCGCCCACCTGGAGAACAAGGGAAGACAGTTCAAGTTTCTGCAATTAGGCGCCCACCTGGAGAACAAGGGAAGACAGTTCAAGTTTCGACAATTAGGCACCCACCTGGAGAACAAGGGAAGACAGTTCCAGCTTCGGCAATCAGGTGCTTACTTGGAGAACAAGGGAAGACAGTTCAAGGTTCGGCAATCAGACGCCCACCTCGAGAACATGGGAAGACAGTTCAAGTTTGTCGCCAATCAGGCGCCCACCAGGAGAACAAGGGAATACGGTTCATGTTTCGGCTATCAGGCGCCCACCTGGAGAACAAGGGAATACAGTTCAAGTTTGGGCAATCAGGCGCCCACTTGGAGAATAAGGGAATACAGTACAAGTTTCGACTAGGCTCCCACCTAGAGAACAAGGGAATAGAGTTTATGTTTTGGAAATCAGGCGCCCACCTGGAGAACAAGGGAATACAGTTCATGTTTTGGCAATCAGGCGCCCAACTAGAGAACAAGAG
Source organism: Nicotiana attenuata (assembly GCF_001879085.1). NCBI lineage: Eukaryota > Viridiplantae > Streptophyta > Magnoliopsida > Solanales > Solanaceae > Nicotiana > Nicotiana attenuata. Next base: position 429 of record NW_017705760.1, on the reverse strand, counting down.
AAGACAGTTCAAGTTTCAGCAATCAGGCGCCCACCTGGAGAACAAGGAAAGACAGTTCAAGTTTCGGCTATCAGGCGCCTACCGGGAGAACAAGGGAATACAGTTCAAGTATTGGTAATTAGGCGCGCACTCGGAGAACAATGGAATACAGTTCAAGTTTTGGCAATCAAGTGCCCACCTGGAGAACAAGGGAATACAAATCAAGTTTCTGTAATCAGCTGCCCACCTGGAGAACAAGGGAATACAGTTCAAGTTTCGGCAATCAGGCACCAACCTGGAGAATAAGGGAATAAAGATCAAGTTTTGGCAACCAGGCGCCCACCTGGAGAACAAGGGAAGACAGTTCAAGTTTCTGCAATTAGGCGCCCACCTGGAGAACAAGGGAAGACAGTTCAAGTTTCGACAATTAGGCACCCACCTGGAGAACAA
>NW_017705759.1:0-1110 GCF_001879085.1 Nicotiana attenuata | reverse complement strand
GGGTTATTAACATTATAACGAGATTATATTATGAGTTATTTTAGTCGTATGATAGTTGGTGTTATGTTTTGAAGTCAAGCGAGTTGTGGAACAAAAGTTGGAAAAGGTCATCACAAGTTCCATTTATAATTTGCTGACATTTAGGTCAAATGTAGATGCACTTTTCTCCCAATATACTTGGAATCAATGGATGATCTACATATCAAATTGAAGATCTACGAGTCTAGTTACCAATGCATTAAACCGTTCTTCGATACGACATCGGGGTAGAGAGATATTTGCAGTTTTGCAAGACTGCACAGACTGTATAGTTGGCAAGTAGGTGTGTCACTAAAGCTTTTTGAGCAATACATTTCGTGTGTTATATGAGGTCTTTTTGGGACATATTATATATCAAATTGAAGGTCTTGGAATCTAGTTTCCAACACTCTTAACCGTTCGTTCATACGATATCCGGATAAAAAGATATAGGTATTTGAAAAAGGGCCAATGAGATGGTGCCAAGTAGCACCTTTTGACTTTTCAACCAAAATGGATATTTATCTTCCTATGTCGTCTCTTTCTTCATAATTCCAGAGAGCTCGACCAAATAAGACCCCTAACCTCACCCTTAAGCTGTCCACAAGGTTATCCAACAGGATTATCATCCGAGGCACAAAATCACGAAGCAATAACACTAGAACGATCCCCACGACGTAAGTATCGCTATATTGCCTCTCTTTTTCTTTGTAGTTGGAGTTTTGGAAGGTATTTAATAGTTAAGAAAATGCCTTATTTCTGTATTTAAGCTTTTAAATATGAAGGAATGTTGATAAATTCATTTCCTAATAGCTAGAACTCACGGGACGGTGATTGGAAGCCGTGAGTTCGAATTATTCGACTTGTTGTGCGCTGTTTTTGGGCTGTTTCGTGTTGGTATTGGGTTGTATCTTTTACTACTGTTTTGTGGAGTTTTGGAGGAGGAAGGATGTGGAAAAACACCATATAGATGTAGGGTTGTGGGCTGGTAGTTCTTCGTAACATTTCCGGATCGTTTGACACGACTACGGTGGCCGTCGTATGTATGAAGTGATTAGGTTGTGTGTGGACTGTTTTGGGAGGCTCAATATG
>NW_017705758.1:0-1110 GCF_001879085.1 Nicotiana attenuata | reverse complement strand
AATTTTTCCCCGTTTTTGCCGTAGAGCATATTTCTGATTCCTTAGATTGCGTGGTAGATAATGCTTCTCTGTTTGTAATGGTATGATTGTAAACGTTAAAGCAGTAGATTGCATTTGCTTTAATTTTATATTTCCTTTTTGCTCGTGCAAGTAATCTGTGTATTCTAGAATTTCTCGTTTGCTGTTTGTTACCAATTCTCCCTCTAAATGGATCTCTGGTCTAGAAAGGGATTCACCAGTAAAAATAGGTGGAGCTATTTTTTTAAAATCTTATTTATATTCTTTTTCCTTGAGGATTGGTAAAGTTAAAAAATGGGCTCTCTGGTCTAGAAAGGTATTCACCAGTAAAATAAGTGGAGGAGTTTCCTTTTTAAAAAAAATGCTATTTCTAATTGTATTCTTTTTTAATAATGGTGGTGTATGGGTCAGCTTGCACACACCTCAACTAGTTGACTAGTTCCATGGGATAGCTGCCAGCTCTCTCCAGCAAGAGGTACCGGATAACTCTATCCTCCAAGGCTTAGATTCTCATTGTGTTAACGAATGAAGTCCCGAAATGATTTAAGTCATAAAAGTGTGACAATGATGATTAGAGATAATAATTTTATGTATGTGCCTAAAGAGGCTACGAACTTGTGCTATATCACAAGACCATGATAATGAATATATGCAGTATGTTAACGTCATCAATATTAATGTGAATTGAGATCAAGAAATTAATTAGGGGTAATTAATTAAATGTTGGATTGGTGGGAGACATAACTTGCCCAACACCACAAATTGAGTGCTTAGGGGTCGTTTGGTTGCCGGTTAGAGTTATGCAGGTATTAGTTTTACATGTATTAGTTATGCAGGGATTAATTATGTAGGGATAAGTAATGCAGGGATTAGTTATGCAGATATTAGTTATGCAGAGATTATTTTTTTGAATGTTTGGTTTGTTGTATTAGAAATTGATATACATTATATAAATTTAAAGTAAAATGCTTGTTTACAACTATACCCCTGGCCTTCTTTTGCATTGTTTTTTCTCTCTTTCCATTTATGTAGGAAACAATTTAGTTAGGAACTTTGGGTGTTACTTTCACTTCTTCGTCATACTACTGAACT
>NW_017705757.1:0-1110 GCF_001879085.1 Nicotiana attenuata | reverse complement strand
TTTTTAAAATTTAACGGTCTAACGGGTTTTACAACGGTTTTTTTTCGCCGTTTTTTAACCCCTAACGGTACCTTACGTACGGTTAAAGGTTAACCTCCTTTTTAGGTTCCTAAAGAACGTTTTTTTTCTACCTAACCTTTTACTTTCTTTACCGTTTTCTAAACGGTAGTAAATTTCTTTTCCAAAGTAGAGTTTTTAACGTTTCACTTTTTGTAGTTTAGTTGTGAACCTTTTGTGTTACACTCTCCTGGTAATGATTTTCTCCTTTCCTTTCATCTAAAATTTCTCATATTGAGAATAAGTAGTGTTCCTCTTGATCTCTTTACTTGAGGAGTTCTTTGATAAGCCACTTGTAAAGTTTCCCATATTCCTTTGCAGTTGTACACTTTGAATTCTGCTGTACTCGTCTGGACCCAGTCCACACACAAGCCATTTCTTGGCCTTGGCATTCTTCTCCCATTTCTTCAAATCTTCAGCAGTGCAGTCAGCTCTATCTTTGGCACGTCCACTCCTTCAGCATTCTTCTTTGTAGTTGCTAGAGGACCATCAATGAATATGTCCCAGAGTTCATAGTCTTCTCCTATGATGTGATCTCTCATCATGTTCTTCCGCCAAGAATAGTACTGACCATTAATGAGTGGTGGCCTAGTAGTGGATTGCCCTTCCCAGTTTCCAGGTGGTGCACTCGTTTTGATCTTTTCCTAAGGTGTTAGCCTCTTCAAGGATAACCCGCTCTAATACCAATTGATGTTTTAAACGTTAATGCCACACAAGACGGGGGGGGGGGGGTGATTTGTGTGGTACCTAATTTTTGCTTAACTACTTTATAGAAGAACTTGGTTCTTCTAGGTGTTCCAACTACTACTGTTTGCGGAATAATAAATACTGAAAGTAAAGAACACAGAGATTTTACGTGGAAAACAGCTGGCTCAAAAGGTGAAAACCACGACCTACTACTCAGTAGGATTTTTCCAAACTTCCACTAAAGTCACAGAGCCAAAACAGCATTTACAAAACTCTTTGTAAACCTAAGGATTAACTCTAATCCCATTGTAGCACACAGCCTCAACTGTTGTGACAACTTCAAGTTAGCTATAACTTAAACACTCT
>NW_017705756.1:0-1110 GCF_001879085.1 Nicotiana attenuata | reverse complement strand
ACGCGACGAGACCCTACTCTATCTGGTCAAGGTCGAATTCCAGAATCAAAAATCAGGGGACTCGTCACACAAAAATCCAAAGGTCTATGCCGAAACAAAAAGATGTAACAAACAAGGAGAAGGAAAAAAAATCAAAGGACATACAAAGGCGAAAAAACTATTTTATTTATATATACGTGCTTGAAAGCCGCACCTTACAAACGGCCAATACGAGCCCGAAACAAAAGAAAAAAGAGAAACATAAAAAAAAGAATACAGGAGTAGCAGCAACTTTTCACTCAGCGTCATCACCGCCATCCTCCTCGTCATTGTCTTCAGGAAACTCCTCCTCAACATCGGCGTCCTCGCCGGCCTCCGGTGTCGCAGGGTCATAGCCGCAATTGACGCGAGCCTATCGTGCCTTCGCCCGGGCTTCTTCATAAGCAGCCTCAGAAACATTACCCGCCTCCCCAAACCCTTGAAGATGTCTCGCTGGGCCTCGGCGTGAACCTAGAGCTCATGCAAGTGGCAAGTAACGGTGGTAGAGGCGGACTCGACTTGGGCCAACAACTGCGCTCTCTCGGCCTCAAGCGCCACGATGCGGTCCCCAAGGCTCGAGGCCTCCCGGTCGATCTCGCCAATGAGCTCCTCGAGCTGCGCCTCCCTCAGCGGTTGCCCTCTCGGATTCCTGCTCAAATTGGAGGACGCGGATAGTGTCCTCTAATGCCGCCACCCTTGCCAAAGCAGACGCTCGAGCATTCTCGACATTCTCCAATTCGGCTACTTTTCTCTCCAGCTCGGCTAACTTCCCCATCCATTCCGCACTCAGAATTTCGACTCTAGCAGCTCTCTGATCAAGTTCGGCTTGTAATGACGTCACCTTCGCCTGAAGATGCTTGCATTCGGCAGCAACCCCTTTTCCTAACTCGAGTTCTTCGTCCTTGGTACGAAGCAGCTCCTCGAGCTCACTACACTTGCGAATGGACTGCATCAGTTCTTGGTCCCGCTTTTCCAACTCCTCTCCGAGGAATCGGGTGCCAGCGCCGTCCTCGAGCTGCTCATGCATCTCATGGCATCTACTGCGATACCGTTGCAACTTTCTAAGCATACTTGAAAAACCTTGTCCGACGT